>NW_008592688.1:0-2888 GCF_000691845.1 Merops nubicus
TGATGAGGGATGCAGGGTGATGGGGGATGCAGGACGATGGGGGTATAGGGGGGATGTGGGCTCATGAGGGCACAGGGTGCTGGAGGATGCAGGGGGCTGGGGGATGAGGGCTGATTGGGGTAAAGGGTGATGCAGGGTGACGGGGGGTACAAGAGGATGTGGGGTGATGGGGCAGATGGGAGATGCAGGGTGATGGATGGGTGTGATGGGGGATGTGGGGTGATGTGGGTACAGAGTGATGGAGGATGCAGGGTGATGAGGGAGATGAGAGATGCAGGTTGATGGGGGTACAGGCTGATGGGGATATCAGGTGATGCACTGGGGTCTCAGAGCACACAGCACAAAGTTAGGTGCTGCTACCCCTCTGTTGCAACCTCTGCTTGTGTGCCAGCCCCAAAACATGAAGGGAAAACAGAGTTGCTGGTTTAGCACGGGAAAACGCCACAGGCTGCACACAGCCCTTTTGGCCTGCTGAAAATGGGTGGTTCTTGAAACCAGGCCAGTTGCCTTCACCTCAACAAAAAACTGCCACCTTTCACACCTGCACCGCCAGCGCCGGGATCCTCACCCACCCACGAGTGCATCCAAACATGGGGGGACAGTCAGGGCACACTCAGTCACCTGCCAGTGGGTACCAGCCAGGGGTGGTCCATCATGGGCTTCACGCAGGTCAGAGGCCAAAAAGGTTTGGGAACTGACCGGCTAAAAAGCATCTTAAAGATGCAAGATGAGTATCGTGCCAGCACGGCACGAAGTTAGCAGAAGGATATTGGTTTTCACATGAAATATGTTTTATTATATTTAGGTAGCACAAACTTCAGACCACAAACGGTAGAGCAGGAGGGAGATTATGACTCAGAGATGTCAATTTACCGGTACAAGTGTTAAAAAAAAAAAGTCATTAGCAACCAGTTTTTGTGGTTCTCTCACTCCGAAAGTCTCAACAGTCTCTGACGTGCTGGCAGAGACTGAGCTGCTCTGATCAGAGATGGGCTCAGATGAACGTCCTGGCTGGAATGGGAGGGAGAGGGCAGCCACGTGAGTCAGCCTCCAGGGTTCAAGGCTACCTGCTAACCCAGGGGATGAGCCAGTGCCCTGCTTGCAAACACTACTGAAACCTTCAAATGCGCTGAAGGATGCGCTGCAGATGCAAACGTTACAGCTTGGGATCGTTTCTAGCTGCCTCAGCGGTGCCTTTCTCGGTCGCCTGAGGGGTATTTATAGAAGGAAAGTTCACATAACTAAAAGAAGCTGCGAGGTGCCAGGGCCAGAAATGGAGAGCCTGATTCTGGCTCGCACGAGCAGCTGGTTTTACCCCAGCAGATAGCTCAAGATGCAGCCAGCAGGAAGTCTGAGAGCGAGCAAAGCCCCGCAGGCGGTTCGCTGCAGCCAAAAGTTCATCTTTCAGGTGCCTCACCCACTGACAAGCACTCACATTTCCAATTTCACAGGCAATCGTGTTTCCAATTTACTTGCGAGCTCCGTTACGGGCAACCTACTGCAGCAACGGAGCAGGAACCTACAGATAACCTCCCTCTGCTGACTCCCGTGGGCTCTGGAGAACCTCAGCAAAGCACAAGGTTTGAAACCTTGGGAGGTGGCTCCTCGCTTTGAAACCTACCACAGGAATAAGCCTGGAAATCCAAAAGCACACAGAGGATGGCTGTGAGGATAGAGCTTGGACCGAGGCACTTGTGGCCCCAACTGGCTTCAAATGAGCCAAGCTGTCACCTCCCAATTTGGTGGTGCTGGAGAAGCCACCCTGCTCAGAGCACTTGGCTCAGCCTCTTCTGCAAGTGTTGTGGTCTCAAGGACTGGCTGAACTCCAGTGCACCTGTAATGGGGATCCTTCTCTTCTGGACCAGCACAAAGGCTCCAGTGAAGACCTTTCTTGCAGCTTGTGTGGTTTCTGTTAGGAATGATGCTCATGCTTTTGGCACCCCGGCTCAGCCCTGATCTCACAGAGCTGATGACACTAAAGCCACAGCTTGGTGCAGCATGGCTGCGGCGGGGCTTTGAGCTCCTCCAGTCCCCTGCCTCACCCCCTCCTCTTGCTCCCTCCAAACTTCTGGTTCATTTTCCTTGTGCAATACATGGCAGCCCCTCCCTGTGGGCAAACTAGAAACGCTTCCAAAAGTAACACCGGGCCAAAAAACTCCTGAAGTGGAGGAAAAGAACAGAGAGGCTGTGGACAGAGATTTCCTCCCAGGGCAGCTGAATCTCTCCATCGAACTCGACTCCGTCCTAGCAGCCGCCTTAATTTGTGTTCACTTCAGAGCCTGCAACATGAAAGCCCTGGCTCTGAACTCCAGCTGAGCCGCTCAATGGCTCAGTGTTCGCAGAAGGCATGGAAGGAATCCATTGATTAGTTTCTTCAGCTGGGATGTGACCATTTGGAGTCCAGGACCTGCCAAACATGGCTTCGCCTCAGCAACTGGTTCCTATTTGCTGCTTACAGGCTTTAGAAAAATCTTTCCTCTTCCACAGCCAAGTCTCACTCTCCTTTTCCATTCTGCCGTTATTGGAGGTTAGTATCTACACAGGCTCTCTCCTGTTGAGGGAGGATGCTGCGTGGAGGAGAACAACTCTCCTGCCCTTAATATAGCCTAAAGATTTTGCCCTTGATCAGAGATAACCATCTGCCCTCCCTCCACAATGCAGCCTGACTGTTTTTCAACAGTTTGGAACAAAGAAAGGACGGGCAGTAATGCCACATTGTTCCCAGGGACGCTGACTAACCTTCGTTTAAAAGAATAGTAATTATTATTCATTCAGCATCAAGGAAAGGTATGAGGAGAGCAAAGCCTTGGGTTTCCAAACCCGCAGCGGGGGCAGGACTCTCTTCCACCACCTCTCTGCTAGCCAGGGCCAGCTCTTTCACTTCCGCA
>NW_008592688.1:2919-18558 GCF_000691845.1 Merops nubicus
TCACGGCCCCTTTGCCAACGGGCAGCTGTTGGCTCTCCTCCAGATGTTGCAGAGCTGGGGCAGCTTCTCCTCTCCCTCACAGCCACTCCTTCCCATTGCAGCAGGCTCAGGACGAGGCGTTACAGGTAGCCTGGAGAAGAAGCTGCTCTTAGCCCCTCTGCTACCCAAACTCAGCCACCTCTGGGGTGCAACACAACGTGGAGCAACACCACCCAGCTGGCACGGGCAGGAAATGAAGGACACCACATCCAATTAAAACGGCAGGGGGATATTTATGGCAGAACGTAATTAACCAAATTGGAGCCTTCCCCAAAACTGCCATGGGATTTTTAATGACCGCAAGCGGCCGGGGCTTGGGTTTGATGTTTTTGTCAAGTAAACAATATCCAGAGGGCACGAGACAAAAAAAATCAGGAGCAAAGGGGAAAAAAAGAAAAAAAAAGAGTGTGGTGTAATTCCAAGGAGAAACGGAGACATGAAAAGGATTTATCGTAAGGGGACATTGTTGGAAAGAGCAGCAGCCACCAGTCCAAGAAAGGAAAGAGCAGGGAGGTGGCTCTGGGTGTGGAGGTGGCCCTCAGCAATGAGAGGAAAGAGCAAGCAGCTGCCATGGCCATTCCCCAGGGAGATACCTTTCCTGGAATTTAAAACGATACGAGAAATCCTTGCGAGCTGGGAAGGATCCCAGTGAGCTGCTGTACGCTGGTGAAAGGAGGCTGGGTGAGTCCTCCCAGTGACTGCAGCCTCCCCTTTGTCAGCAGGTCCCACGTGTGTCCCCTAGATCCAGTGCTGGTGGCCAGGACGTGATGAGCACCACGAAAGCATCAGCTCCTCGGTGACCTAGACGGCTGTGGCCTCGTCCCCATCCTCTGCACTGTGCATTGAAAGCTGCTTTCTGTCCAGGCTGGGGAGTTGCAGCCTTCAGGGCACTGCTCAGCCCCGATGCCACAATGCCATCCTCTGATTGCCCTCCAGGCTGGAGCAGAGGAAGCCTCCGAGCCTGCCTGACTCCTGCTCTCATTAACTTCCCAACAGAGGTGGCTCACAAAAGCATCTTTGTGGCCAGCTCGGAGCCAGGGCTCGGTGCACACGCCGTAGGTACCCCAATCAACAGTCCCACACGCTGCTGGAGCATCTTCAAGTGCCTCCAGCCATCGGCTTCCCAGAGGTCTGGGGCTGATTCATAACCTGATTAGCTAATCGGGGCTCGGGCGGTGTAATTCTGGATGGTTTTGGCCGGGGGGGGTGCTGTCACTCACTGGTTTCCCTGCTGGAAGAGCTGGATGGATGGAAAATCCTTGTAAGCTGTTCTGCAGCTCGCCACACATTTTCCCTCTCCTCCTCCAGTAGCAGCACTGAGTTCTTGGTAAACCCAGCCTGAGGATTTTTGCCGTTTAACTCTTGATATTTGTGATTCCAGCAAGCACTGGGGGTGGACATCAAACCTTCTCCACCTGCAGGACCTCTCATCTTTGGCCTGATCTCTTAGGCCACCTCCTTTGTAGAGGAAAGAAATGCAGCCAGCTCAGCATGGATCTCTGCTTGTGACTGCACCCTTGGCATTTGCTGATCTCTGGCAGCCCAATTTCTGGTGTTCTTTGAGATCCCCTTTCCCTGGGGCACAGGTGAGGGGTTAGAGAGGAGAGGCAATGGAATCGTTGCTAATAAAGCAGATCTGGACAGCTGGACTATATTCATTAACACTTATCTGCTATTTTGGTGCTTATAAAAACCTAACAGCACAAAAAAATCCTTTCACTTCTTTAAGAAATACCAAGTAACAGCCACGTTTTGCTTTCACAAAGGTGCCAGGAGCTACAGAAGCACCTCCCATGGGAGGGCAGTCCAGCACCAAGCTCTAGTTTCCAAATTCACAGCCCAGGAAACAGCAGAAGAACACAGTTGTGCACAGCCTGGTGGAAGTGGTCAGCATGGGGAAATAAAACACTTGACTGTAATGACCTCCAGGTTAAGGCTGTGGCCAGGACAGACATGGAAGTTTAATTCCTGGTCATTATTTTCATGTGACCTTTTACAAAGCTTTGTGCCTCCAGCCCCCTTTTTAAAGGAGGTGGCATCTTCATAAGGGGATAGGAGCATCCATTCAACAGCTCCAAAGGAAAACTCAGGGGCTGGGGACTGTGACAGGTCTCCCCAGAGAGAGATCTGAGTGGAAAGCTCAGGAAAGAGAACTCTCCTTCCCATCCTTTGTCACACAGGACCCTGTGAGGCACAGACACAGATCCCAAAGCCCAGATGCCTCCAGCCCAGCCCATGACCACGAGATGCCAGGTGTGTAGAGCGAGAATTCGGCGACGGGCGCGTTCACCCCACATGTACCACACCCACAGCGAGGGAATTAGAGGATGAGACCCACACTAGCCATTAAAACCTTAAAGTTGCCCTCCCCAGCTAGGCTCTGCTGGCAGAGACCCCCCTTCCACCCACAGCATCACCCCCACCACGGAGGGTTCTCCCGCGCTACGCGTTTCCAAGAGGAAAAACCCTCGCTGGGTGCTGGAAACCTCCACGCTTCCAATTGTCTCCTCTTGGCAACCCGGCCCGCCAGTGAATAAACGACAGGGAAATATTCCCCTCTACACGTGTTTGGGTTTTTCGGGGTGGTTTTCTTGGACGGGGATGTTGGCTCTGCAACAATGGGCGTCTTGTTCCGCCCGGCGCTACAGAGCAGGCTTGAATAGATCTGTCTAAAATTATAAGCGGGCAGCCCCTGGGCTCTGAGAGATCACAGGCCACATGCTGGGGCTGAACAAAGCCTCTGCTATTTCCTAACAATTAGCCCAGCTAAAAGGACATCTATCTCCTTCCATTAGGGCCACCACGTGCCTCCCAGTCGGTCCATTGTAAAGCTAATTAAATAACACGCCTCTTCTCCCCATGAGGGTCTCCTGATTAGTTCTCCTTGGTCCTAAATCCTCGCTGGGGTAAATGAGGAAGAGACAGCTGGTCAGCAGGGCTTCCAGTTGGAAGAACGGGCACCCACCTACAGCCACCATCACCCGTTATGTCACATTTTTTAGTGATCTTCCAAAAAAACTGTTGGTTCTTGAGGTGCGAGGGGGCTCGGAACACAAAGGGCTTTGCTTTCCTCTCCCCTTCCTAGCTGCCTGCAGCAAAAGTTGGGAAAACAGTTGATGGAGTAGATTTATTTATTTGTTTTCTGCTTTTGCTGGTGGTTGGAGGAAAAAAAGCAGACGTAAATATTTTTTTCTCTGAATGTGTTCCGGGTTGGTGCAAACCAGTTTGGGTGTTTTTTTTCCCACGCTTCTCCTCCCAGCCATGAAATAATCAAGGGAAATGGTGTGTCCTTCAACCTGGGTGAAAACTGCCCATTTCTGCACTTTGAAGATGGGGAGAAACGTCAAAATGGGGGGAAAAAAAAAGTCAATTAAAAGCAACCTGTTCGTAAATCCTCTTTTTGCCCAGTTAGTTCAGGTCTTGGAGGAGGTTTCTGTGGGAGGGGTGGGTCTCGGGTGTGGATGAGCTGAAAATTACCTCGGGTGAGTGAAGAAAACTCCTTCAGCACATCCCAGGGGCTGTCTGCAATGTCCAGGGGCCACCAGGACCCATCATCTCGTCCAACCTGCTCCTGCTCGAGCCAAACACCACGAGCAGCTTTTCCCTCCGTCAGCCCATCCCACTTCTTCAGGGGGAGCTACGTCTGCACCACCACGAGCACCCAACTGCTAAATCCTTCCAGATGTTCGACACCTTCTCTCACACGCTCCCGAGACCCGGAAGAAATACAGTTTCCTCCTGCCAAGGCCAAGTTGTGAATATCCCCCTTTAAATCATCATTTTACACCCTCGGCTATTTAAATCGTTATTTTTGCACCGAGAGGACGTGGCTGGAGAGCTGGGAAGGTGGATCAGCAAATTAATGAGCTGATTTCCTGTGGACCTTTGGCTCCAGGCTTGAAACAGCTGGACCTGCCTCTACAGACAGAGCTCCATCCACCCAAAGCAAACAGAAAGACCCCATTCCCTCAGTGCTTGTGGTGGGGAGGAGGAGGAGGAGGAGGCAGAGCTTAATCTCATTCTCCTTTTTCTTCCTTTTTTTTTTGAGGAGGCAGAGCTTGGTTTTTTTGCTCTTGCTCCTCTTTTCCAAACCCCTGAGCCACCCGTGCTGCTCACAGCCATCCTGGCTAGGAGCCATTGTTGGAGCCTGAGTGGGGAAATGCTGGGAAGCTTTAGATATGGATCAGGACTTTCCAGGAAATATATTATTTTGTGTGTCCATAGGGGTTTATTGTAAAAACACAAGGATCAACTCACTGCCCACTGCCATCGACGCCGTATTCACCTTACTCTTAGGAAATCCAAATGTTTTACATCAAATAATCAAATTTTATAGGGCTGTATCAACAGGGCCAGGTAAATCATCATTAAAAGATGCCACATGACTCACATGAAGGCCTACAAGGGTCTAACACAAGAGCCAAGCCCAAACCACCGTTTGGATGTGACCTAGGAGCGTGCTGCTCAACCCTCTGGCTGCTTCCAAACCCAAGGGCAGGTCTGACAGCTTCACCCATCACAAACCTACCCAAAAAAAAGGGTCAGAGCCAAGAAAAAGATGTCTTGCATCAACCGCCTGCCTCCCCTCACCCAGCTAGTGCCCTTGATCCCAACGCTACAGGAATGGCTCCACAAGGCATTTGATTAATAAGAGCTCAAGGAGGAGGGGGGGGGGGGAAATGGTTTATATAACCTCGTCTTCTCTAAACTTCCTAAGTGCTTTAGAAAGTGGCTGCCCTGGAAACCCAAACTGGAAAGGAAAAATATTATCTCTTCCATTTCTAAACATCTCCGGCGCTAATGAAGGGAGGAGCGGCTGCCACGGGATGGGAGAGCCCTGATAAAACCCTTCCCTTCCAGGGAGGGGGTGGAGCAGAAAATCCTCCCCCTGCAGCAGCCCTGCCAGGTCCCTGGGGAAGGATTTTGGAGGATGGGTGGTCATGGAGGTGTTGGCTACGCTGAGGCAGCCCGGCAGCTTTAGCACAAGTGTAGAGGGGAGGAAGGCAGGGTGGTGTGAATGAGGCAAGAGCAGAGGGATGGCACCTTCAAAATCACTTCCCTGAGCTTGAAGCTGAAGGTTGGATGAAGCATCACATCCTGATGTTGGAAATCAGGGAGTGAGAGGTGCAGAGAACCTCATGGGTTCAACCACCCTCTGCTCCACAGCCCTTTAGACAACCATCAGAATCACTGAGCCAGGAGAAGTATCCCACAGAACAACCCAACCTCTTTCTCCACTTTCTTTCCATGTTGGCATTTCCCACGGAGATTTGTTTTTGCATCAGCACAGCCCGGTGGCAGAAAATGCTGAGTTTTGGCTGGAAATGTTTGGATTCCCTTTTGACAAAATATTGATGATTCCTGCAGAACAATCTGTCCCTTTTGGCAGCCACGAGAAGGAAAGTTAAATAAAAAAGAAAGACGTATTTCATCTAGATAGGGGAGCAAGTGACACAGCCTGCAGCTCAACACAAGGGGAAGGCAAAGTGGGCTACTGGGTTGCCTCATTATCCTGTCATTTTAATTACCCTTACGCAAGGGAAACTGCTCCAACTTTCATGTAGTAGCTGTTTGCCTGGATAGAAACACAACCAAAGCTGCCAGGCAAAGGAAGCGCCTGGTCTCCTGGGGTTAGGCAGTAACTAGATGCAAAGCAGGGGAGGAGGAGGTCTGGTCATCTCCAGAGACATCTCACAGGAGATGTAGATACCCCAAGGTTGCAGCGTGGAGAAGAGCTGGTCCAGGGCAGGGCTGAGATGCCAGCTTTATTTCCATCACTACCTTCCATAATTATTCATGCCTCTCAAGCCTGCAAATCTGGGTTGAAATCTTCTCTCTTCTCTGAGATGCCTGGAACTGACCAAATTAGAATTTTTCCATGAACAGGCTCCCTTGGGGCATCTCCTCTTTTATTTTTTTCCTATTCTACCTCAATGCTGACATCAGTCTGGCCAAAGCGAGTGCCCTCTGGCCCCCCTGGAACTTAGGATGTGGAGAGTGAATCATGCAAACCAGAGAAGAAAGGCATTTCTGGCTCCCAAAAAAATAATTGCTGATGAGTTAGGAAGAAGTAATGTGGGCCAGCTCTTCTTAGAAGTCAAGTCTCTGCTTTGGTGCCTCAGTTTCTTTTGCTCCATCCCATTTGTGTGACGGGAAGCAGGAATATCTCCAAGTGCTTTTGCCACCCCCCCAGGCAGGGTTTGCCACGTCAGCGGCCGTGTTGCCCTCTCCAGGAAGGGAAGTTCTGCCAGGAACTTTATTATATTGCTTTTTGGTGGGGCACACATCCCCTCCATCATTAAAAACCAACGGCAGCCTTCCCACCGAGGGGGCTGAACCCAGCCCTGTTTTCCACAGGCTCACCGTGGGCTTTGGGGGTTTAAAGGCTAGATCCTTGAGTCCTAACTTGCCCTTGCAGCGCTGCAGAGGGAGAAAAACACACCAAAAGAGGAGCCCTACCTCTAAGAGGACCAGAGGTCTCCAAAGGCAGGTCCCAAGGGATGGACCTGCGCCGCTCAAATTCCACCCTCCACCCCAAGCTTTTCCCACCCCTCCCTGGAGCCAGCAAGCTGCCTGCTGCACATCTCTCGTGGCTCTTCTGCAGGGAAGCCCTCTCTTCCTGCTGCCAGAGGCAGCCTCCCTTCCCAGGAACCAGCTGCAGAGAGACAAACCCTGTTTCATCCATTGTGGGACAGCCAACAATCGACCCGCTGCAACTTCTTCCCAGCCTATTGATACAAAACCCCAGAGGGGAAGGTCCATCCGGTGGGCTGGGTAAACTCCAGCACGTGTTCAGCAGCTTCAAGGGCTCAGCCCAGCCAGCAGATCCCTGTTGCTTAAGATCTCTGCTGGGTTTTTTTTTTTCCCCCTCTATATCAAGCATTTGTTCTGCACAGTTCTCTGGGGACTTCCAGCCACTCGCCTGACCTCAAGGCATTCAGCATTGCAATGAAATGTGCAGTGAATTAATCATCTGCATCTCCAACGTGAGAAACTGCTGCTCAGTGGCTCACAGGCAGCCTTCTGAATCGTTTGGGTCTTCTAAATTCCAGTGGAAGCCAGTGGGGTTTAGATGCCTAAAGACCTTCTGTGAAATGTTGCAGCCAGGGTCTTCTAAATTCCAGCTGTAAGACCCCATAATTTCAGCCAGATCTCCTAAATCTGCTGCTCTTATCCCTGAGAACCCTTCCTCCATAAAAAGACCACAGAGGCTGGGGGAGCACCATGAAGATGTAGAGCTCAGATGGATGAAGCCAGCCCATGCTCTGGAGATGTTGCATTATACAGACCAGGCATTGCAGGGGCCTTTCAAACAGCTGCTTGCTGCAAAGCAAAAAAAAGTGCTAAGAGAGCAGTGAAGGAGCATGGACCCTCTATCTCCCCCCAGGAGATCCAGACAAGGTGAGAAAGTTCACGTGGAGGAAGAAGAAGGAGGAATCACTTCCATCCACAATTAACAGCAGGGGAAGCTCGAGCTTGTTTCTATTCAATTTTAGAAAGAGAGCAGAGAGATGCAATCCCTATATTCATCCTAATCCTGTCCCAACTGTGTCCTTACTCTTGTGTGGCTCCAAGCATGGTGTTTCTCCTCCCTGCACGGGGCACAGGAGAGTCCAGTCCTCCTGGAGGTGTCTGAGCCTTAGAAATCACAATTAAAAAGGAAAAAAGAAACCCCAGACTATCTTAGCACAAGTCACCCCCCTCCCCAAACGTCTGACAGCCTGGTTTCTCAGACTGAAGTGATGCAAATAGCTGAGATAAGGTTCAGATAAAGTATCTGAGCTCTCAAGGGCTTATCTGAGCTGAACACCAACTCCAAAAATTCTGAAATTTGCCCTGTGGGACTGTCTCCATAGAGCTCGATTTCCATCTGAAGCCTCGACCTCCAGAGGGCTGCAGGAACAGCTACTGTTCAAATGCATTCTTGAGATAGCAGGGTGGGAGGTGGCAGCTCTGCAGCTCCCCTGTCGTGAGCTATCTGGGGATGTGCCTGCTGGTGGGAATGTTGCAAGAGCCGGGCTGATGGCTCAAGGAACCGGTGACGGGACCTTTCACCGCCAGGGTAACGGATGAGCTCAAACCTTCCTCGGTGCTGGTGATGGAAAGATCACTTTCCCTGACTCTTCTCCCTCGGGGAGGCTTGTGGGACAGCACAGGGTACTTGGGGTGCTGCTCTGTGAACTCCATCACAGACTTTGGGCATCGTTTTTTTGGGATTTCCAAAAAAATTGGGGATTGCCAAAGCAGCTTTTGGAGTTGGGTGCGGAATCCATTTGGGTTTTCAGCCTAGCAGGATGTAAAGGGAGTCAGGAGCTCTGATCCAGCAGACCCAGGCTCAGCATAATGGACAACTTCTAATATTTATTGATGGTGATAAATCTTGGTGCTGAGAGATCCAACTCTTCTGAAACACAGAGAGCTGCAGCCCTCTCAAAATGTGCAAGACCTGGTGGTGAGCATCCATTTATAGCACGCAGCTCAGACTGTGAAAGGAGCCAGGGGAAGTCCAAGGGCAGGTTTAGAGGGGGTAAAATGAGATCTCTTTGCAAAGAGGGTAGAAAGGGGCCGTTGGTTTTGCTTACACCTGGGCCAGGGTTATTCTGGAGGAGGATCAAGGGTGATCCCACGCGCTGGGTGCTCTACAAACACTGGAATAAAAGACAGCAGGCAGGATTCCTCCCTGAGAGGGTTTACGACCAACCAGCCAGTAATCTAATCATTTATACACCTAATGCAAATCTGGCAAAGCCAAAAAAAAAGAGCTGAAAACCTCCCAATTCAAGCAGAGAAAGATTTCCCCTCTGCAGAGCTCTGCAGCCACCAGGCAGAGTCCAGAGGAACGAGGACATTCTACAGGCTGGCTCAGAAAGCACAGCACAAACAAAAAAAAGGCTTTGTTTCCTACAAAAACCTTCCCAAGGGCTGGCTCCCAAAGGGGCTCTGCAGGGCTGGTCCCCCCTCCTCTTGGCCCTGGGCAGAGCCCTGGGGTGGGGGCTTGGCGTGGGCAGGCTGCGGGCAGCTCCCCAGCACTCGGCACCCCCGGGGTTAACCTCCCCCTCATGCAATGATTTCTGCTTTATTTCAGCAGGGGAAGTGTGTCCCGGCCTGATTAGCCCAATGGTTTCCTCTTTTCCCATAACCTCCAGACCCCCGTGGCCTAAGTGTTTACTTTCTGAAATAAAAAATCTGCTAGTGTTTTTCTTTTTTTTTTTTTTTTTCCGGGGCAGTTGGGGGGATTGGGGGGGGGGGGGGGGAGGAAAGTGGAGAGGGGGAGTTGAATGGGATGGGAGGCTCGCATACACCTCCCTCCTCTCTCCCACCCCTCACCCCCAGCTCCTTTCCAGCTGCAACCTCTGAGCTGAGACTTCTGGCTTCAATGTGAGAGAGAGAGAGAGGGAGAGAAACGTATTAATGAGAGAGTTCAGCCTCTTGCTTCAGCAGCTATAAACACAGCGAACATCTGGAGGGAGACAGAGGTGCTTCGTGCTGCCAGGAGCTGAAGGAAACAGGCTGTTTTCAGAGTCCCAGCCCTCCGTGCTCCCCACGTTCCCCCCCAGCCTGCCTGGGCATCCCCCAGCCTGCCGTGGCCATCTAGAGAGAGAAGAGTAGCTGGGCTCACTTCCACTGCTCCACGCCAGGGCAGCAAAGCCCAGCGAGGTGCTGCTGCAAAAAGAGCTGGCCACGGGCAACCCACACCCTGTGGAGAGGGTGTTCTGCCACCCACTGTCCCCAGAGGTGGGTGCTCGTGGATCTCTTGGGAAAGCTCAAAACAAGAGCAGCTCTGCTCTGTGTGGCCTGTCTGAAGCATGAGCTTGATGGCACAGGGCAGTGTCCTCCTCTGGGAAGAGAAATGGGTATGTCCATCCCTACAGAGGCATCAGTCTCACTCTGAGACCATCCCAACATCTTCTGTGGTCATCTTCAAGGCACCACATAAGCTCTGAATGGCCTGTTGCTTGGTCCCTTTCCTCCTTGACTCTGCATCAAGTTATTCCCCATCCCAAAGCTGCCAGTGCTGCTGCTCATTTGCTTAGAATCATAGAATCACAGACTGGTTTGGGCTGGAAGGGAACTTTAAAGGTCATCTACATCCCTGCAGGGAGCAGGGACAGCCCCAACTAGAGCAGGGTGCTCAGAGCTCCATCCAACCTCCCCTGGGATGGTTCCAGGGATGGGGCATCAACCACCTCTCTGGGCAACCTGGTCCAGGGGTCACCACCCTCAGTGTCAAACATTTCTTCCTTCTCTCTACACTAAAATCCCTCTTTGAGTTTAAAACCATCACCCCATGTCCTGTCAGGACAGGACCTGCTCAAACTTCTGTCCCCACCTTTCAGATAGACCCCTTTAAGTCTTGAAAGGCCACAAGAAGGTTTCCCTGGAGCCTTCTCTTCTGTAGGCTGGACAACCCCAACTCTCTCAGCCTGACCTCACAGCAGAGGGGTTCCAGCCCTCAGATCATTTTTGTGGCCTCCTCTGGACTTGCTCCAACAGATCCATGTCCTCCTTGTGCTGAGGGCTTGTGTGCCAGCCCTGGTGCACCCCACTAACTTGCACATTCCCTCTTGCTGAGCTCCAAACCCCTTGTTATCCAGCAGACCCTGAGCAAAACTCCAGGCATCACCCCAAACCCAAGCAACGACCTTCCAGCTTCCACCCAGCACAGGATTCCTCCCAGAGCAGCAGCTGAGCCCCAGCTGACACCAGTCTGCAGCTCAAGTGGGAAAAGAGCTCAGTGCTCATTCTCTGGTGATGACCTGAGGTGCAGGGAGCTCCCTTGGGTCTGGTCTTTGAGAGGCGAGACAGGGATTTTTCCAGACTCAGGCAGGAAGCAAATGGAAAAGGGAAAGTCTGGATTTTTGGGGATTTTTTTAAACTTCCTTCAGCACAAATAAATCTCTGCAAGTGCTGACTTGCAGCAGGTTACTGTGGAGGATGCAGAGGGAGCATCACTAGGTACCACAGGGTCACCTGCATGTGTTTTCCTCCCCTAGGATGGACACAAATCAGACACAGAGTTCCAGCTCCCCCTGACCTAAAGAGCAAACCAGTAAATGCTCAGCATCCTTCCCAGGGCCCTCCAAAAGGGCTGGGAGAGCCTCAGACACCACAGGCAGCCCAACAGCTCCACGATCCACTCCCAGGGCATCGAGGGATCTTTTTTTCTCCACCTCCAGCCTGGACTAAGTGCTCTTCATGGAGAGAATTAGGCCTGTCCTTCAGCTAACCCAGAGCACCCAAGCCTAGGAGGTGTGACGTGCCTTTCACCAGTGAAACACCCAAAGGAAAAAAGACTCCAAAACTCCCATTCCACACCAATAAACAGTGCCAGACCCCAAGGCTTGGAGAGGCTGTGCCACCTCACCAGCCGGGGGCTGAGAGCCCAGCAGAAAGGGCTCATTCATCCCCCAGGGTTGGGGCGACGGGCCAGGGTGAGCTGCAGAGCTGGGGGAAGGACCAGGAGAGGTTTGGGCAGAGGCAGGAGTTTGTGCAGGGCTTTTGTGGAGCTTTGCCATGCGTTAGCATCCCTCTCCTTGGCTCGCTCCTCCCTCCCTGCTCTTTTTCCCCTCCTTGCTCTCTATCTCTTCACCTTCCTGCACGTCCTCCCTTGCTGTTTGCTCATTTCTGAAGGAGGGAGAGGCCAGAGTGGCTGGTCCCCTCCAGGAGAAGGGCCTGAGAAGTCCTGCTAGGTCTGAGGCAGCAGCAGATGTGCGTGGCCTGTGAAAAGACACCCATTCATCTCTGCAGAGAGCGTGCGGGGGAGGCAGCAGCAGCGCAGGGGAGGGGGGGAAGTGTTGGAGGAGGCTGAGAAAAGGAAGGAGGCCGTAGTTAAAAATAGGATAAAAGGACATGAAAAAAAAAAAAAACACAGATTTTTTTTTTTTATAAGGGAAAAAAGAAAAAAAAACCCAAGAGCTTTGCTTGGAAAATGTGCTGCAGCTGGAGAAGCCATCGGGTTGTGCGTGGTCAGCTTTCACCTTCCCCCCTGCTCTGCTCCTCCCCAAGCCCCCTTCCTCCGAGCGTGGGCCTGGAAAAGAGCCCAGAAAGCTCTCACAGCAAGAGCTTTCCTCCGGGGATCTCCAGCAGGGAAGGAGCAGGTCTGGTGGCAAAGGAGGAGGCAGCGTGGGGAAGAGCAGGGGGAGATCCTGCGGATCTCTGGGGTGCTCCCGCCGGGCACAGCCTGGGCAAGAGGGAAGGTCAATGCCTTGCTCCAGCTCCAAGGGCTTTGCTTTCCTGCCAAACCCAGCACAACGCCACTAGGGCTGAGACTGTGGGGACCCGATATCCATGAAAAATCCCTGGATCCCCAAACCAATCCCATTTGCCCCAGGGAAAGCAAGACCCCTCTCCCAAACGCTCCTTTAGTGTCCAAAGGTGAGCACCTTTTGTCCAAGAGTCCTAATTCAGCACAACAACATAGAAACTTCTCCAGTCAGGGTTATTTCGTCCCTCACTTGCCACTAGCAACAGTTTTATCTCTCCTATCCTCCAGGAAACAAACCCCTGTGGAGCAGAAGGGGCTGTCAAGTGGCCTTGGCTCAACCGTGTCCGTGCTGAAATTCTAATAGCTCTATCAAATCTTTTCCCCCACTCCAGCTTCATGCCTAACCTTGTATCAGCCAAAATATATTACCTTCTATCAGCCAAAATATATTACCAGAGGGTAATATTAGGATGCTATAACCTTATGGATTAAACATATGGTGCTAAGTGTGGCTTGCAGTCCTTTCAGCAACACTCCTGCTGCAGATAGACCCATGGCACCCTTCATTTGGGGGCTGCCAGGGCGTTCAGCTAAGGTACAATGCCCTTTATGCTGCTATTCTCACCTCTCCAAGGAGCAGAGCTACTGTTCCTCAACACCCAGCAGCTCTCTTCTTGCTAATTTTTTTTCTACCACCTCTGGGATGTCCCTGCAGACCAGTTTTAGGTTGATTCTCAGGGCAGAAATAGTCCCAACATATGCCCCGCAGATTGTGGTAGCAAGCTGACAGATAAAACCTGCTCTATCATTTCCAAATTTTTTGCTTTTTAAACGAAAAACACCACCACCCCTCCTTGTCTTCATCAACAAGCTGAACCCACATCAGGCTTTCCTTTATCCATATCACTGAATAATCTTATCAGACTTTGAGCACAATGTAAATAAACTCACCCCAGCTTCAAAGGCAAAATATCTTCTCTAAAGGCAAGCAGCTCTAAAACTTTGAGAAACATTGTGGGTTTCTATTGCAAGAGGATATATTCACACTTGCATTTTCCTTGTTGACTTGTTTCTTTCACCAACATCAAGACCATGAAAACCAAAATAGCCTCTAGTAGACCAGAAGAATAGATGACAACTGGTTTTAATACGCACCCAAAACACAAAGGAGAAATGAAAGACTGTTCCTAGCGGTGTATACAAATGAGAGTTTCCTCTAGCTTAAAATTAGAAACTGCTCTAGACTGAAGAAACAGCAGTATTTAAAAAAAAAATGATCAGAGAAAGAGTACCTTGCATTGCAAGAGGAAAAACTGAAAAGTGATTTTTAGGTATTGCGAGAGAATCAGAGGCCTGTCCTGTACCAAAAGTTTGAAACCTGTTGAAAACAACAAGAGCTTTTTTTTTATTAACTGTTTGAACCAGGCTTTGGTCCCTGCAAGGAGAAATTTCACAGACCCTGCATGGGGTAGTGAAGATCTGGGTTGCAGATATGTTGGTCCCTGGAGAGAGCACTTTCACAGAAAAGGGGAGAGGGGAGAGAAAGAAGAAGGGGGGAAAAAAAAAACCAAAAACCCAACAAAGAAAACTTTCCAGGCACAGATTTGCAAAATGTTTGAGTAAATCCAAATGCTTGGAGGGCAGATTTCATCAGAGCAGAGCTGACATCACGCTGAGAGAGGTCACCCACAGGAGTGGAGCCAATAGCTGCAGGAAGAAGGGCTGGGGATAGGCAGTGGGGTTTTGCTGCAGCTCTGCGTCCATCCCCTGCTCTCACACGAGCCCTCACCAAAGGAGAGAGAGAAAAAAAACACCAAAAAGAAACCGAAATGCCTGAATATTTGCCAAGGAGAGATTTCAAACCCTGCATCTGACCGCAGCAGTCGCTGGTTCTGCTCAGCTCTTTAGCTGCAGAAAGTCTCTAAACTTCAGGGCTTTTCCCCTCCCCAGGGGCCAATGTGCAGAACTAACGAGCCAGGAACAAGCCACGGAAGACCAGCACAAGCCCTGCAAAAGCTTACATGGGATTTAAGTGCTTCACAACAGGCTTATGTGGGACTTAAGTGAAACATAAACCTCACATCAGCCCTTTGCAAGGGTCGCAGGCGTGCAACTGGAGCTCTTCAGCTTCACTCCTGCAGCCGGCGGGTGCCAGGGGGTACCTGAGCCCCCTCCTCTGCCCCAGCACATCCCAGCTCTCTTGCTGGTGCCCCACCACCCGGCCCTGCAGGCAGGAGGCCCAACAGCTCGCCCAGCATCTTGCTTATACAAGAAGCAGCCCAAACTGCAAGCTCAGCTCGTGGATGCACGGGTGGAACAACGTGCAGGGTGAGAATTAGTCACTGGTGATTTTGTAACGGCTTTTCAGCCTTAGAGGAGGTGATGGGCTGGTCTGAGGTGGTGCATTGCCCTTAGCTCTGCAGCATGTTGGCAGCCCTGACCACACCTCTGCAGTTGTGGTTCCCTGAAGACATGCCAGCACCCTCCCCGGGGAGAGAGGCAAGGCAGCTTCCAGGGAATCAGCTCCCTCCAGGGAGCTACAAGGGCAAGAGACCCAAAATTCTACAGTGGCACTAAAACTCAGAGGTCTGTGGCTCTTTGCAGCCCCCCGTGGAGGCCACGTTGCCTTTCCAAAGCCACGGGTGAGGACCTCAATCCTGCAGATGCTATGAGAAAAGCTGGAAGCCCTGAAGCTGCAACCAGCAGGTGGGCAAGTCCACCTTGCCCGTGGCATCCTCCTGGAGACCCCCGTGTCTGTCAAGACCCCAGGGAGCAGGAACCAGGGCTGAGGTTCCTCCAGGCAAGCAAGATGCACACAAAAATCACCACCTGAAAGAGGAGAGGGGGTTCTCCCAGCCAGCCCCCCACACCAATGCAGGGGAGAAGCTCCCATCCTTCAGCATCACCACTTCAAGGCTCATCTTTCCACCCGAGCACGCTGCCAAGCCCCTGGGCAGGGGTGGGAGGGGCAGAGCCACCCAGAAGGTGCTGTCCTACCTGTGCCATAGTGCTCCAGGCCCGTGGGCACCTCTTGTGTGGCTGGCTCGTCCCAGAGAGGGCAGCAAGCCCTGGGCTGGCAGCAGGCAGACTGGAAGCCACAGCTCACCCAGGGCTCCTCGCAGGGGCCGGTGGCACCGGGCTTCTAGGAGCAGGAGAGGGCAGAGAGTCAGGGGAGGGGTCCTCCAAAGGGCTGTGCCTTGGCCCCCACCCCAGGATAAGCATGAAGCCCCCCTCTGGGAGGGTTTGATCAGATGGGATGGTGTTGGCCAGGCTCACCAGGCCGAGGGGCATCCTGATGAGGCCAAACTGGCACTTTTTATCTGTGAGGAACTGAGCTGAAGGGTGGCAGTGGGGCTGTGCTGGTGGCAGTGGGGCTGTGCTGGTGGCCGTAGGGA
>NW_008592688.1:18649-18911 GCF_000691845.1 Merops nubicus
CATGAGGCAAGACACCCCACAGGCCTCCCAAAAATGTGGGGGGTCTGTGAGGGGGGAGAGGGGCTGCCCTGGGTCACACCATTGGGGAGCCCAGTCCTGTGCTGGGGGAGATGGAGGGAGTTTTATCCTCATGCTCCTGGCTAGATTGTTTGTGATCATTACGTCTGTATTTATGTTTACATTTGAGTTATTTGTATTTATATTTGTTAATTGTCTTCAGATGAAGATGTAGCTACACATAGATACCCACATGTGTGTACCT
>NW_008592689.1:0-22903 GCF_000691845.1 Merops nubicus
AGAGAAACCTGATTAAGTTTAACAAGGTACCCCAACATCGCTTGTTATCTCCTACAGAAATACTACCTCAGCTCCAGCTCTGAAAGGAGGGCTGTACACATTATCTTCCCCTTACCCCCCCATTACCTGTGATTTGAGCCCGCTATCACTCAAATCAGGAGATCAGTGTATTAACACCTTAGTCATGCTTTGAAGGGGCAAAAGTAGGACACAAGGTCTGCTTTCTAACTGAAATACATCAAGTCCACTTGATATAAGTAATAGAAATAATTATTGATATAAGGAGTAGAAATAAGATATTAACATAAGAGGTAGACTAAAAGAAATCCTTACACTTACCAATATGAAGCGCTTGAAGAAAAACAGGCTAAATTGCTAACAGGAAATAGCGAACAGGATGAGCCTTGACACTCTAACAAAGGGACTATAGATTTACTAACCAAGGAGGCTAAAACAGATAATAAAGACTAACATATGCAGAGGCATTTCCAGTCATAAAGAACAGATACAGGATACAAATTAACATATATCATAAACTTATCCGTAAAGGAATGGCTAGTAAGGAAGAACAGATGTTTACCAAGGACAAGAGCTGACCACGACTAGCTCAATTCTACAAACTTGCTAAATCACCATATTCCAGGCAAGGGGTGAAAAGTACATTATGAGGAAGACCCACGGCCTTCCTCCCAGAGACCACCACCCTCAACTCTAAGACCCCTGCCCACAATTACCAGGGGGAACTGCACAAGCGCAGGAGGACTGATAAGCTAATTATAATACAAAGCAGGGATAGGTGGGGGTAGGTGATGAAGATGTATAGGTGTCAGTTGAACATGTCATGTTTTCCTATATATATATGTATGAAATAATTTGCCACTTGGGGCATGCACGTTTGTGGTGGAGCCATCCCCCGTGCACCTGCGATGGCATTAAACATACCCACTGTACAACCTCTGGGCTATAGAGTCTGTTTCCACACGTCACAGTTTCAAGTGACAAGAATCCACCAATCAGATACAAACTACGCTGGCTAACACTATGAGCTACTGTGTCCTAAGATAAATACTACACTTATTAGCATAGAAAGAGCATGTTACCATTCATACAATCTAATGAACCAGAAAGGAGGAACAGTCAATGACTGCTGTGCAAAGAAACCTTCTGGCACCAAAGATAAGACACACACCATATCTTTAACTACCAGTAATCGAGAGTCAGTGCAAACCAGTCTACCAGAGCTCACCCAGCAGTAGATTTTCAGAAAGTAATTACTTGATTAGTTACAGTACACATTGCTGCCTTAGTCAACTTACAGAAGCATCTAGAAACTGAGACAATTTATCAAATACATTATCTAACTGTTGTAAGCTATTAATAGAGTAAATAAATGTAACTAAACTCACTGTGAGACATCATGGAAGGGAAAGGTGCTTTGATTAAAAGTTATTTTATTTCTACTCATTCTCTTATGCTTCAAGTGCCAGAGAGGTATGTATCAGAGTGGACTCACCAAGACCACCTGGAGGACACAAAACAGCTACAGAATCTTCTCTGCACCAGGAGTCCAGAATATAATACAACATCATAGCAATGACACAGGTTCACTGTAAAGTCAGTTCATAGGCTGAAGGCTAGATCACAGGTGTTCCATAGCTAGGTACAGACACAACTGTAGCTGAGCTGAAGATCAACACTCCCCCAACACAGCTCACACAAGAAATTAAGGCCCAGGGCTCTGCCTAAATAGAGTTCCTGAGCTCATGCTATGGGGTGGAGATCTCAGGTGAGGTTAGTCAGGTCTGTTAACCCTTATTAGTGTCCTGAGGGCCCTAACACTGCAGGTCTTCTGCTGGTAGGTCATATGTGTTATGGTGATATTGGAATGCAGGTGTTTGGGTGTGATACAGACAAGATGCTCCTTGTTGCTTACCAGTTTTATTACTATTAGTCATCTGCCTAGTTAGGGGCCAACACAAGGCATTCTTTTAACCCTTCCTCTTGTATTTTCTGCTGCTTTCCCATGCATATGTTCTCATTCATAATCCATTCACAGTAATCTTACTGCTTTTACTACAAACCTTGTGGGGCTCGTGGCCCTGAAGTGAAGGCTGAAAAGAAGCTGGCCAGTGATCTACAGATAACTGAAGGATGTAGAAAATTATCAAGGCCATGTGGCGTGGAAGGAAAAGTACTAAAGATAACGCGTGGCTCCTGATGTGCCGCCAGGAGGACTTTGGGGACCGTGTGGGTGGCTTGTTATTGGGATAACAAGGAGTAATGGAGGATGTGAAAGATAGCCAAAAGAGACACTGGTTCCAGTAATTGCTTCTGTAAATACGCAAATATATATCAATAAATGTCAGAGTATTGGATAATTCTTTTCACCACCGACAAAGCCTCTATGTTAGGAAGTCAAAGCAATAAATCTATATGTGTGTTTAGCTTCTCTAAGTGAAAAATGCAGTCTCTTCCAAAATCCCTTTTTGTGGGGGAATTCTTTTTCCCACTACCGCAGTAAGCAACCCAGGATGAATCAGTACAGGGCTATGGGCCAAAGGTTCTTAATTGATAGCAAGATGTATTCAAGAAATAAAGGCAATATTGTAGTACGCTAATTGCTAACTTAGAGTAGAAACTGATGTCATACGAAAACATAGATACTAGAGGGGGGAGTAGAAAACTCAGACTTCTACCTAATTAACAACAGCTTAAGCAGGGGACTGCTTGGAACTGTATCTAAACTGGGCTATTTGGGCAAATAAATGGAGAACAACCATTAATCGTATCGGTGTGAGTTGTTACTTGGGTCTCGCTGCTGCTGCCTGTGTTCCCAAAAAATATTGTCTCAGCAGTAACTATATCTATTATTCTAGAGAACTGATGCTCTATCTGTATCATTGTATACTGCAATAATAAAGCAGCAGGTACTTTTGTTGAGAGCCTGATATTTTCAGTTTGCCCTCTTTCACTCTTCATATCATGTGACATTTCCTGGGGATTACAGGGAACTGTAATCAACATTTTTCTTTTTCCACGGGGAAAAGGCCTTACTGTAGTGCTTGCTTTCTGAAATCGCTTCCTAGCTGAGTGACATCTTTCTCAAAGCCCAGGTCATTAGTGTGGTTTCAGTGGACGTACTGTAACCAGAACCAATGTAGTTTTGCCTGGACCAGAGAATATGGAACTAAGAAGTGATAATGGATCAAATTAGGACACTGATGCTAAGAGACCAGTTGTAGGCTCACAGGAAATAATTAGACATAGGGTGATCTATTTGCATTTTATATTACAAAAATAAAACTAAGCTGCCTGCTCCAGCTAGTTCTTCAAGCACTGTCTTACAATGACGTTTCTAAGGATGGCGAGATCTGCCTTATTGATTCATTAGGCCAACACAGCTGCAGCCATGTGATTTGCATCAACAAGTTCTGTGATGAACTATCCATGGAAGCATCATAAATGTTATTTTAAAAATGAAATTTTGCAGTGAAATCACTCTGTTTGACATCAAAGCACATAACTGAACACGTTGAACTGGCTGCACCACTGTGAAGAACTCAGGGTGGTTATAAATGGGATAGTCTAAGAAAAATCTGAATTTCCATGGGAATTCAGAAATTCCTTTTTTACATGCTATGGGCTAAAAGGCACTATGTAAGAAAAATACTCCAATACATAGATAGTGAACAATCACAAGATCTGTACCATTAAAAAAAAAGGAAGACATTCTGAAGATTTCAAGCTGACAATGACATGAATAAGATGTGACCTGTGGTGTAATAAAAGTCTGCCAGTTGTAAATAAATAATAAATAAAAAATTAGTTTGAGATATCTAAATGTATTTTCTTTGCTATAAGACTATTCGTAGAATCATAGACTGTTTTAGGCTGGAAGGGACCTCTAGAGGTCATCTGGTCCAACCTCCCTACACAAGGAGGGACATCTCTGCCTAGGTCAGCTCGCCCAGAGCACAAAGCATATTTAGCTAGATGTGATTGTCTCTATATCTTATTCTAAGACAGGAAACAATTTCATCCTTTACAATGAAGTGTTCAAGGCACCCTGTACACAGGATGCATTAACTAGGTCCGAAACCCGCAGTCTCCCACAGAGAGATGTCTGTGTGGGTCCTTCATTATGTCTGTCATTCTGAAGCTCTGCAGCTGCACTGGGGTGGCTTATCAGTCTAAGAAGGACGAACTAAGACTGTAGCTAGTTTTTTGGGATCCAGATTATCACTGCAATCTTGCTATTTTTCTCACCTTCACAGACCTACTTTTCTAGCTGGATCCCCTGGCTAAATGCCTGCAGCATGACAGAGAATATCTGCACTAGAAATCATAGCTGTTTTCTCCCTGCTCCTTCTCTCCATGGGAGGATTGGCAGAGAGCAGATGCTTAAGGGTGGGATAAGAAAACTAAGGGAAATGTTACGTATTCCTAATAATTACTGGGAAACAAACTCAGTCGGTGCTTTTATAGTGTTAGAGTGGTGTCAGCTCTTAAAAGGATGGTCATAAGAGAGGGTGAAAGGGGTCATTCATTGACAGACTCCTGCATATGGAATGGGAAGGCTCCCAGGCAACTCACAGACGGCAAGTTCCATTCTTGCTACAGTAAGCATCCCTCAGTGCCTAACCAGCTGGAGCACCAGTGTTCATGGATACATGCACAATCCCACGAGCACTGTGGTAAATAATTTCCACATACGATAGAATGAATTGTGGGTGAGGATAGATATGGTCAGTTCTGGGAGGCTGTCAAAATTTTATCAAGTTAAAATTGAAACTGTGAAAGATGCCACTCATCTATCATTACCCACAAATGTTTCTAAACTCAAAGAGGCACTTCTTATGATTAAGGCAGTCTCCTTTTGTAGTAGCTCAAATGGAATCCATTGTATAGCATTGATAGAAAGACTTGCTACAGCCTTAGGCCACAAGCAGTGAACTTATGCTGAACTTATACTTAGTTGCACGAAGGAAGGCCCCAAGACTGGTGCATCCTGTGAAAAATAAGATAGCCACATCCATGAGCAGAAGCTGCGTCCTTCAGATAAGAAAAGGAATGGTTCGCCTGGAGCCAAAGAAAAAAATCCAGTGAGGAACAGGAAGGCACCAGACCCAGATATTACTATTGGACCAAACTGTTACATGAGGGGAGGGAAACTTAGATTGTAAGGGTATAATTGCCCAGAGGTTGGTTTGTTCAGGGTCTGTCACTGGAGGCACCCAGCTTGAGCTGTTTTATACAGCTGTAGCACTCAACAAATTCATCTGACATAAGTTATGTTGGAGACTTTACTTTGGGAAACCTAGGGTTGAGCCTGAGGGAAGAGGAGGTGCTTGGGGGCATGTGTGAGGCATCGGAAGGGCATGTGCTGGCTCCGTGGAGCTGCCCACTGCAAAGGGACTGTGGTCGCCGTAGCTGAAACCTCGGGTGGTGTGTGTGCAGCTCCTTGAGTGGTGTGGGAGTGCTCGGGCAGCAGCTTCTCCCTTAACCGTCTCCCTTCCTTTTCTGCTGCTGCTTTCATCTTAGACAAGAGACACGTAGTTGTAGCTTTTTACATAGTGCCATTTGTTTTGAGGAAGGAAAAACAAAGGGAATTTTCAATTGTTTGCTAAGGTGCGCATGACTCTGCTGGAGTTGTTCACGTAGAGGATATTTTTGCTATCATACTCTGGTATCTTCTTCAACACAGTGTGTGCATTCAAAGTCATTGAAAATGAAGTTCTCACTGAGAGAATCTCATCATCTCTTGTGCCTAGAGAACCAAGATATAACGCTATGTCACTAAGTTAAAAACCAAACCAAACCAAACCAAACCAAAACATCTGCTGTCAAACAAGACACAGCAGAAACTATAAAATTCTTTTACTGATATTTAAACTCATCTGTCAACTCTCTTTTTACAGTGCAATGACCTCCTGGCTCCTTAAGCACTAAACAGAGCACTGAATTGCAGATGAAGTAAGATTTACGATTACTGACTTCAGCACAGGTCCATGTGATGTCATAACCTGAAGGGAATTGAATACATTTAAGTAAACCTGATAGATCAATGTGACAGTAGCACTGCCATAATTAGACAAATACTAATAACAAGTGCAAAAGAATTGTGTATTGTTGCATTAAGAGGTAATTTGGTAGAAAATAAACCCCCCTGCATTCCAGCTTGTCCCCAGATATCAGAGGGGCTGGGGATGGCTAGGCTTAGATTCTGAGTGATACCCAATTTGGCACTGTAAGTCTGGTTGTGTCCAATATGTTGAACTACCATGATTATGGATACACTAATACCACGCAACACCTTCTGTCTGGTCGTGCCCCACAGACTCACAGGGCCAGACCTGAAGAGTCTGACAGCACCCAGTGAGAAACTTTTGCAGCTAGCTATGTGGACAGTGCGGTTTATTGAAGCAACAGAATTACAGGTTCTCAAGGATTGCCAGTGATAAATAAACTGTCTGCAAAGCACATGCAAGTATCAAGATTATAAATAATACAGCCTGGCTACAAAAGTGTTAAGTTTAAAAAAAAACAGCTCTATAGAGATTTCTAAGTTTCTCCACAGAGCAGTTGGTATAGTCCAGATCTTACCCAAAGGCTTCCCTGTGGGGAGAAGAGTGGCTCGGCCCATCAACTGATCCCAGAGGTCAGAGGTGGTCTGCAGTGGGATATTCTCTGACTTGTTCACAGTCGTATCTTCCCTAACATTCCCCCTCTCTTAAGCCATTTTTACACTCCTTTTTACCTTCAAGGTGGAGCTCGAGTGACTCTAGTCATGCACACTTTTGTTATGATTGGTGTAAAATGTCCTCACTTTGCTTTTAAAGGTGTAAGTTAAGAAAAATTCAGGGTGCAAGTTCAGTGAGGGGTGGTTGCACTTTGGAAGCAGGTAATCTTTGGGATGGAGGTGTGTTTGGGTATTGTAATGAGATTATAATCAGCAAAGTTCACACAAAGGACAGCATTTTGTCAAAAAATGACAGACTATTGGTCCTGGGTGGCAAATATGCAGCTTATCAGTTCTATAGTATCATAAAGTTCCCCTCTCTGCTGTGATATCACAGAGCCTGGCCGCAGAGTCTTCACTCCACTTCACCACCTGTGCTGTTTTGTAGAAAATATTGTTCAGGGAACCACTGTGGAATGGATTCCTTGCATACCAGCTCAGGCTGCACTCCACCCAGGAGGGTTCTTCAGTATTATACCTCTCCTTGATGTGTGAACAATGCTGTACCTTTAATATAACTTTAATTTCTAAGTCACTTCCAGTAATTATTTCACATGTGGGTATATATAAATATATGTATTCTCTTAATGAGCTATTGTTTTGTAGAAAAAAAAAATAAACTAGAGCAAGAATGTGTGCTATGCATAAGTAGTACACGCAGAGGTTGTCAAGATGCCATCAGGAGATCACCATTTATGTTATAAGAAAAGTGTATCCTGAAGGACACCTATGAAAAAAAAGGAATTGCCTGTTGGAAAATCAGCCAACCACTCCACAAGAGTCACATGAGTTTTGAACAAAATGAGTGTATAACAACCAATGGAAAGAGCATTCTATTTAGATTAGGTACAAGGCAGAAAGAAAGAAATTAAGAAGGAATGTAGAAGGAAATTAAAAGGCAGCCAGATTTCACAAGCTCATGGTTATGGGAACCTTTGCACTGATATGGTGCAGCTGATGGAGTGATGCACTTCACTCACAAGTGAGAGAGACATGTTTATTGATATAAAACAATTGATAATAAACAAAGGTTGATAATATATGTGTCAGTGGTTTAACAAGGTTCAATGACTAAGTAGACGAGTATTTACTGCATAGAGGACAGGACCAAATAAAGTTGTCATGAAGACCCTTCCATTGAGTCGTGAGGTTCAGAAGGGACTCCCTTGTGTTCTAAACTCCTTCTCAGTGAGGAGTTTAAGTGCAGCTGGATCCAGACATAGTCTCAGAGTTGGTCAGTGGTTCATGTCTAAAGGATTATATGAGGATATGATTATCATATAGTAAAGGATATGATTATATCACTTACTTAGGATTTCAAAGTTTTGCATGTTATTAATCACTTCCTGAGAATCTGTTGCAGTAAGAACTCTTTCAGCCTTGAGAAGTAACCTTCAGATGTGTCCCTGCTCAAGGGGAGATCCTGGAATGCAGCCCACTGCTGTGCAGGAGAGCTCAACAGGCCCTGGGCTGTCCACTATGGAGTAAGATAATTGACTTACAGTCATGTTTACATATCAATTACAGATGTTATCTCTTCAGATGTTTGTTTCTTCAAAATGTGGCTTGAGTTTGACATTGACCAGCACTCTGGTTAATGGGCACATTGTTCAAATTAGCCTTTGGCTATTGTGTTGTTATCCACCTCCCTCCAAATCTTCTTTGAGCTGGATGCAGCTATCCTGACCAAACACATCCATTACTACCACCACCACCAGTGGCTGACACTTGAGCAGGGTTAGGGGAAATAAAGGTCAGGTTGGGAGTGGATGGAAGCACATCTGCACACTTTCACCCTGTGACTATAGTAAATGCATCTTACCCTCAAAGCATGCTGGTATGGTCACCTTTTGCATCTGTGCCATAAATAGTATATTGATAATTTATGCACTTACAGATCCACAGCAAACAGTGCTTCACTGTTTGCTGTGGATCTGTATGTATTGTTATGCATTAACTTGTATATTTTGGGTGATTAAATTAGGTTGTTTGTTTTATAATCTACCAAACCTTTATACATGATATAGTCATAAACAATAAACATGTTAAAGTTAATAAAACCTTAACTGGGTGAAGCATGAAATTAAAAACTGACATTGCTGTCAGTAACTGCCCAAGAAGAGTTTCAAACCAATGGTATTCTCCATCCTTCATTCTTTCCAAGACATGGTGTATCTCTGCTGTATCATAATAAAAAGTGATTAGGAAGGTTTTATCCATTGTTCTGGTGTGTTCCAGGAGTTTACACAGGTCGTCATGATTCTTCACCAATGTAAGATTCATTCAGATGGGGATAGGCAATAAATCTTGATGCAAAGTATAATTAGTTTATTAGATAGATTAGGTAATTGGTAAGATGAACAGCAGCTGAACAGTTAAAGTTGCATCCCATAATTTTAGTAAAGATACAAACACAAATATTTGAGTGATTAGTTGTATCTACAGTAAAGGTATCTATGAATACAAAATCACATAGTGTTCTCACACAAAGACATCCTTTTCCAATACATATAAATACAGTTCCAAGAGTTTCATCATGTTGTATTTCAAAATGACAAACATTTTGTTCAGTGTCAAGACAAATGTCTTGGGCTTTGATGGTGTTACTCTCACAGATTAATCCTTGTTGTTCCCATAAAACACTTGCATTAACACTGATAGTTTGCCATTTGTTTCCATTTTGTTGGCCCCATACTCTAAGTTCTAAAGTATAGAGTACTGATCCATTGTCATTTAATTCTAGCTCAATGACTGGGAACATGATGTGTACCGTACTGTGTTACTGTTAAGACAAAAAGTTGTGGCCTTATTGTTGCTGGAGTCATAAGCAAAACTGACAAAATACCACCAGGATAGGAATTCTTTTTCAAATTAAGTTGCGTTATTCCAAATTACCTTCCAAATTTCAGTGGGTAAGGTGCTGTCTTCACCTTCTCTTGTAAATGCTACACCCATAGAATGCATTCACAGTTGAGCTTGAATACTAGTAAGAGACAGAGAAACATTCTTTTGGGCTACACCAAGTGCATCCACAATCAATTGGTCTTCCCTTTCCTGTTGAGGCAATATGTCAGAATAGAGCCATTGGTTAATTCCCAGTGCTCAAAGAGAAGACCAAAATGGGTGTTGTAATTTGTTTAAATCATCTGCTGTTGTGCACAGTGTGTAGTAATGTTGTTAAAGGGTACTCAGAATGACTGTGTTATGGGGTGATAATTGTTGGACTGATAGACCAGCTATACTACAGGGCACATCGTTAACCATACAGATAACAATGGGATGTCACAGAAGGAGGAACACCTGCATCATAATGCCAGCACCCTTAACAGGATGTAAAAGAAGAGGAGGAATGCCCCTAAGGAAGACATTGCTTAAGGGGACATGAAGTCGTCAGAACAGAGATAAGCCAGTTACTGCATGAATTTACCAATCAAGGACACTAGATACATTGTAACTTTATGCCAATCTCTAGTTTATAAATATTCTCTGTCTGGTCACTATGACCTGTTAGTTTCTTGAATTTAGCCTGCTAACACTCAATCCTGCTCAGAGTCATAATAAACTTGATTTCTCATCTCTCTATGTGGATTTGACTTCACACACCAGCTGAAGGATCCATTTTTGGGACAACGACATGAACCCTGCATTTCTGTTTGCCATCCTTCTGTAAGAGAAAATAGAGACTTGTTTCAGCAGGGAGAGTCTAAACAGGCATTGCAGAGGCTCACAAAATTAGCTTAGGAAGATTACAAGTCCAAAAGAAATTTATTCTAATGAAAATTCATTTAGTACTCCAACAACATTAGCGAACTATAGGTTCTGGACCGACACAGCTGACTTAGGCTTAAGTTCTACAAAGGAACTAACCCAAAGTATGTTTCACTCGCCAATCAAGATGAGGGCTCTCAACCTCAAGGAGTTACTTCATGTGGTGTCCCGACCCAAAGGGAAAGTCCACAATTGCAGACCCACCACTCTGAAGGGACAAACTCAATTTGTGCTCTGATGGGACCCTATTTATACCCTAGTAGAATCTAGTTTGTGGTCAAAAATACAGTCATGTCAGTCTTATGTTTCGACCAAGATATCAGTCTAACAATAGCCAGTTTTGTAACCCTGGTATGACCAAAATTAGCAGGTGTTGTGGTTACCCGAGTTAACAGATGTTTGACGGAACAAGCAGAGTCAGCAGATATTTCTGTATTTTTACCAAACTTAGGAAATCTTGTGTCTCAGTGGTTTTTCTTCATCAGGGCAAATGTAACTGCCATAACAAGTTACTCAAAAAGAAGGAAAAATCCACTACTTCTGTGTTTTACACCACTGCTATCAGTAGCTTTCCAGTCAAGGGGGCCACAAGATCTAGTTAATGTCATAGCCACAGTGCCCATGGATGGTAGACTGACCATCTGAAATGCTGGGGTTTGACCCCCGAGCCCCAAACTAAGGTTGACATATGGGTGATTCCCACAGCCCTTCATACAGAGGTGGTGAGTTTGCCTTATAGCTTCCCCCCAGGGTGCGGCCGGCCCTGCAGGGAGAGCCATAAGGGAAATGAGCCCCAGGGGTCCCGCAGTGAGTTGACAAAGGTCAGGTGTCTGCTTGGGGATAAAAGCTGGGACCACTTGCAGGGAGTCAGGAGTGTCTGTCTGTGGAGTGCACTCCCCAGAGCTTCCTGGTTCAGGTCAGACCTCCTGACTCTCCCTGGAGCTGGGCCCCAGTCTGTTTAGACCTTTGCAAACGTGGCCTAGATGGATGAGAGCTGCCGTGTGGGCACCTTTATCTTATCTGTTCAACCTTCTGATCTGGCTGTTTCCCTTTCCATCCATGGGAAACCTTGACTCTCTGTTTTTACCACCTGTTGTCAGTCAAATTATGTCTTTTTTGGGATTGTTGGGGATAATGTTGGTTGTATGCGAACTAAATGATTTGTTTATACCCTCAGTGATCATTCATGGCATGACCTTTTTGTACTCAATACATTCCACCTATTGGTTCATCTTTTTCTTGCAGAACAATTTCTCTAGTGTAGATTGAGATTACAAACAGATCACCCTGCTAAACTAGAACCCGTACATATCAGTGAAGGGAACAACTTCATGGTCTACATGGCAAATTGAATATATCTGGCCATTCAAAGCTGCTGTGGGATATCCACATATCCTCACAGCGGTGGAAGTAGTCCCTGGCTTGCTTGTGGCAACTGTCAGAAAGCTGATGTGCAAAATATAGTGCAAGGGTTATCGTTTTGGTTCTCAAACCTACCTGCTCCTGATGTTATCCAAAGTGCCAAGGGCTTACATTTTTTATGTAAGGAAGTGCAAGACTGGGCAAAAGAAGAGGAAATTGAATGTGTATTCCACAACCCATACTACTCTCAGTCAAATGAAATGGTAGAAAGAGCTAATGGCTTTTTGAAAAGGAATATCAAACGACACAATTCTCAACAAAATACGCGACTTCCCAAAGTACTCCATCAATTAAATAATTGATACAGGCCCACTGGAAGCCCTGTAAGCTGAGCTTTCCTTGTGACAGCTGAGTGTAGTGCTCCACTTACCAGGAAAAGAGTATCTGGTGACATTGCAGCTGGGACAGCCTGTGATGGTGTTCTGCCAATGACTAGGCCTAACAGGGACGACACAGCCAGCAGAAAGATGAACAAGTCCACATTTTTTTCTGTTTATAGGCCAGCCTTTACTCTATGCAGCAAAATAGAGTGCTTCTTTACCTGTGTGGTCTAGGTTTCAAAGTAACCATTCTCCAATCCATACCACTCGGTGTTTAAGGTGATTTTCCTAATTTTAATTAGCTTATCTGCCTTTTGATTCCATTTTCTAGCTGTTTTTACCCATCCCATCTTGAAAGATGTTTTCCTTGCTGTATCTGGTAATAATTGCCAATCTTTGCTTCTCCAAACTGGGCATCTTCCTAGTTCAAGGATTCCCATTGACAGAGTCACTGAGTGGCACCAGCCCACACAGCATAAGAATCAACAAATACTGTTTTTCCTCCATTCTGTGCTGCCAAAACAACTGTCCTTATTTCTATTTGTGCACTGTCTTCACCTTCTATTACTTGCTTGACAGTGGTAATATCTAATACAACAGCCTGTATTGCCATTTACTCTTTACCCTTTTTGCTGAAGCATCTGTAAACCTAATATTTTCTGTTGGTATATCCTCAGTGAGAGGCAGTGCGTCCAGAATGGGTGAATTTTTAAAAGGTTGTTGTAATAATGCTAGAGGGTCTGTGTTCATAGGCGTTGTATTTTCACGTCAACAGGCAGCTGAGCACCAGCATCCACTGGTCACTGCTTCCCCCTCCTCAACCCTCCCCTGCTGCATGTTAGGGAGGATAATTGGGAAGAAAAGGAAACGAAAAGCCAGTGGGTTAAGCAAAGGACTGTTTAACAGAACAGTACAGAATAGGAGACACAACAGTAATAATAATAACAGTATTGAAATAAAATATAAAGTGAGTGGTAATAAACTCCTTACCCAAGACACAGCTCTCCATGCTCCAGCTGCATGCTAAAGCCACCCACAGAAAACAAAGCTTTTTGTTTGACAAAGGATAAACAACTGAACCAGCCGTGCCCTGATGTCAGTATTGATTTGAGCATCCCATTGGCCAGTTCAGTTGTTTACCCAGGCTGTGGCCACCAGCCACTTGTGAACATTAACACTATCCTGGCCAAACCCATGACAATGGACATCTGCAATTTGGAAGCCTTAGTGTGTCCTTCAATTAATCGCATATTTTCTGCAACTCCTGTTAGGTAAGCATGCCATTTTCTGACAGTGGGGGTTTGTGCAAATCCTTCTGAGGGAGCAGTACGCTTTGGGATTGCTTCTAGTAAGTTAAATGGTCCTCTGGTTTGCACAGGTTGTCCTTGATTTATTTTCTCAATTTGGCTGCAAGGACTAAAGATAAGAATCCATTTTCCCATTCAGAGTATCATTGCTTTGTTTCTTTAAATGTGGTTGAGCTAAACAATAAAGGTCATTTTGGCCCATCATCAGGGTCAGTATGAAACAGATAACAGTAAGCAGCATGTTCAGCAAAACCCTATTTGGCTATAGGGTCTTGAGATTGTGCTGGTCCCAGTGACTGTTATGGTTTTAATTCTTCAGTTAGAGTTTTGAGTGCCTCTTCATGTTCTCATTTCCACTCCTAGGATTTGCCTTTCTGTAAAAGTGAGTATAAAGGATGAAAAATTATAGAAAATACAGGTACATGCTTCCTCCAGTATCCTAACGTTCCTGTGAATTTTTGTACCTCTATCCTTGATTTGGGCATTTGCAGCTGTTTGATTTTTCCTAAGGTCTCTGGAGGAATCACTGCATTGCCTGCTATCCACTAATTACCTAAAAATTTTACTTCTTTACTTGGGCCCTGCCATTTTCCATGTGGAATCTCAATTTCTGCTTTATTTAACGCTTGCTGTATGGCTGCTACCACTTCCCCCACCTTCTCAGGGGAATTTCCTCCTGTTAGAATAGCATCTTATATAGATTGTACAGTGTCACATCTTGGGGAAGTGAGACACTGTAAAAGTTCAGCAAGTGTGTGAATGTATATACCCCTGTAGAAGTCTATTAAAGGTATACTGAATTCCCTCCCTAGTGAAAGCAACCTTCTCTTTATCCTCCACTTTTAAGGGAACCATAAAGAGAATATATTTTACTTCCATTCATGGGTGTGCAGCTGCTTGCAAAGTAGCTGCTAAGTTCACAGTGTTTGGTACAGCAGCTGTGTAAAGGACTTTGTCTAGACTGTGTTTGCAACGGATGTCTCAACAATGCTGGAACATCTTGCCTCCACGGATGTTTGTGGTGTAAAGGACTTTGTCGAGACTGTGTTTGTGAGGGATGTTTGCCTCGCCATCGCTGCAGCAACACAGCACCTGTCCGATCACAAAACCACACATCTCCTGCTTGCACCCTCACCCCGCTACAGGCACCCAGACCCAGGCACAGAAAAATCCCCCACAGTGACGGCGTTGGGCATGTGCACCACTGCCAAGTGGTGGGTAAGGCTGAGCAAAGCAACTCTTGGAATATGCTAATAAGTTCTCGGGAGGAATGACAACACCTCAATAAGAGAACCACGGCCACCAGCAGCCGGTGGAATTCCCCACCTGACACGAAGTCGATTCGGGCTGGCGGGACGCTGAAGCTCCGTGGTGGTAGCTATTGCACCTTTACTTTTCCTTCTTCCTTCTCTTTCTCTCTCCTTCCGGCCTCTACGCAAGTGTTTTTTTGAAAGTATTAAACTTCTTGTCTTTATGGCATCTGACCTTGTTTGTGTCTTAATCCCACTCTAGGAATAACAAAGAATGTCCCCAGAGCTGTCCATTCTGGGGCTGGGCAAGCTGTTACAAAGCTCTTCCTCCCCATCACAATGGGGCTGCATTAGCATTCAGCCACCTATCCTCAGCTGTTAAATGCCACCTCCCATCTGGTTTCCAGACTAGCCAGATAGGTGAATGATATGGGGGATGGGTTCTGGAGACAATTTGTCTTTTCTCCGTATCAGCTTTGATTTCAGAAATTCTATTTCATCCTGCAACAGAAATCGGGTCTTGTGATAGTTTAGTAATTTTTGAATCAGGGAGTGTAGGGGCTGCACTAAGTACCTGCATTGTGGCCCCCTGATTTCCACTAGAGTTTGGATGGATGTTCAAGCTGAAGGACCACACACAGCCATCTGGCAGGTGCCAGGTTCATCTGTTTAAACCACTGAAACCTAGAATATTTCCATGGTGATCTTTAATTGCAAAGCAGGCAGTCGACATGCACATCTCACTCGGCAGCCAGGAACTGACCTGAACACTGATACACAACTCCTGCTCCATTCACATGGGAAACTTTAGCTCTGTCCTCCTGATCACACACCCAGCTTGTCGGCATCTTGTTGTGTTAGTATTGAAATTTGTGTTCCCATACGTAGATCCACCAACTGTCTGAGGATCAGCTGGAATTAAAATTTATGGGCCATTATGCTTATCCACTGATACATACACTCCTTCCTCTCACCATTATCTAGTCTCTGGAATGCTTCTAACAGACTCAAGATAATGCCAGTAGGCTGACCTTGAATGGCAGCTCTGTGAATGCCAAGGGCTAATGCATTCCTCCATAATTTATTCCTCCATTCTTGAGATTCTGTTTATGGGTTTTAAATTTGCTTACCTTTGATCTATTTTCTGTTCCGTGTTTCATGGGTTTTACTTTGTGATCTCCTTCCCCAGACTTCAGGGTTTTTTTTTCAGCTGGTACATCATTGCAGCAGATTTAAGGACTGCAATTAACAATGTGGTGCATTATTTCTACCTATTCAGGGAGCTGTTTAGGAGGAACATTATAGATGTGGTGCTGAAAGACATGGCTTAGTGATGACCTGGCAGTGCTGGCTTAATGGTTGGATTTGATGATATTAAAGGTCTCTTCCAACCAAATCGATTCTATAATTCTATAGTAATTGCCCTGGTTTTTACTATAGTCAGTATATCTTTTAATCTTATCTGATTTTGCTACTAGATAAGGCTTAAGAATTGCTGAGGCTCCTCTAATCAGTGGTTTTAACATTGTGAAATCTACTGTAGCATGTAGTTGGGAAGCCAGTGGTGTGTCAGCACTTGAGTCCTCTTCCATGTCATGCTGTGCAGAATTTCCAGCTGATATAAGGGATAGATATAGGATATTAGAATAAGCAATAGAAATAGAATAGGATAAAGCATTTATAATAATCACATATATATACACTTATAATAATAAACACATATATAGAAGAATTAATTAAGAAGTTATTCCACTAACTATTATGAAATACTGAAAGAAAAAACAGACTGAATAACTAACAGGATGAGCCTTGACAAAAACATCCTGATTTACTAACTGAGGCAGTCAGAATAGATAAATGAAGGCTAACATATACAGTAACATTCCGCCCTTATCTAGAAGAAACAACTATAAAGAACAAGAGCTGACGGACTAAAAACAACATACATCACAAGCTTATCAGTAAAGAGTGACTAGTAAGGAAGAACAGGTGTTTACCAAGGATGAGAACTGATCAGAATCGGCTCAATTTTGCAAACTTGCCAAATCACCACACTCCAGGCAAAAGGTGAAACGTACATGGTGAGGATGACATACAGCCTTCCTCCCAGAGACCACCGCCCACATTCTGGAGACCCCTGCCCGCAGTTACCAGGAAGGACTGTGCAAGCACAACGAGGAAGAGTTTTAGGCAGGGACTATGGAAATAAATACTTGGAAGAGACTGCCTTTTTCGGGGTTAGGTAATGAATATGTATAGGCACCATTTGAATATGTAATGTTTTACTGTATAAATATGAGACAGTTTGCCACTTCAGGTATGCACATTTGTGGTGGAGAGTGCCCCCGTGCATCTGCGATGGCATTAAACATACCTACTATATCACCTTTCGGGTTATAGAGTCTGTTTCCACACGTCACAGCCACAATGAGGATCAGAATCCCTCACCATCTGCACTGCTTTTGCAGTCTTTGACATCCTTTCTGTTAACACCCTGCCCCTTTCGTTGGCATAGACAGCCTGCCAGCACTCTGCTACCTGACACCCTGCCCCTTGACCAACATCAGCAGTGTAGACAGGATGCTACTGACATTATTCACGTGAGGTACAATTCTTTCACACTGCCTTTGGTGGAGCCACGGAGTGGCCCAATGCCTATCCACATTCAAAAGGCATTCGTGTGATTGGATGTGGCTGCCAGATGACCAGGATGCCAAGTGTCCCTTGCAGTCTGCTGGAGCCACAGCATCACTCATGGTCCTATGTTTGCTTTCCCGTGACGGGGTAAGTGCACCCATACTGCTGTATGGGTGCGTTGTTGTTGGAAGCACAAAATAGTTGAAAACTGCTTTTGTTGCAGATAAAGATCTGGTGACTAGAATAGACACTGAGGCTGGATGAAGATCCAGTGGTCTGTGTTATCATGGCACTGCCGAAGGCTATGAGGCTTTGTTCTGCTTATCCCATTATCCAGACCATTGCAGCATTTACCTGCTTCTTGCGGATGTTACCAAGGAAGTCACAAATATGTTGTGCCACTGCTAAAGGCTGACCACAAGAAAAAAATGGCTTGACCACGGTTTTGCCAGTGCACTTTGCACAACAGCAAATAGCAAGTCATAAATATTATCCCTATTTTGGCCCTCACTTGAGGACAGGAATTCAACACCAAATCATAGTGACAGATCAATAGGTTTGTCCTACTCAGCCTCCCAGAAGGGACACCTTGTAGTATGGTTCACGACCTCAGCTATGCTGGATACTTTCCTGGGAAATCAAGCTTGTGCTTGCAATTGCATTTTAGATCTATGTAGCTCATCTGCAGCTCAGTGCATTTATCACCAGCAATCTTAAAAAATCTGTGTATGTTACGTTACACGTGAATAAACTGTGCTGGTCATGCACCCAGCTGCTGCTTTTGGACATGTACCGACCTACAGTAACAGGCTGCTTGTGCATCTGGTGCCAGACCTACAGTCATGGCAATGATGGGCATATCTATTAGGAGCTGGGTCCAGCCACCCCTGGCCCCCCTGATCTCTGAGGACTGGCTAGAACGCAAGGGGATTCATCTCCTATCAAATTTATCCATCACTGCATGCAACAGTTGTTGCTCATCTTTCTCACTGCCTCAAGCAGAGCTTTGTTTTATAATGTGTTGTCAGAATACATTGCTGTTTGGACCAGTCTTCTTCCTCACAATAGAACCATTAATCTGTTGCTCAAAGAATGACAAATGTCCATGAATATCACAGCTCTTATGTGTCAAAACATCAAACAGGACCACCTGTACATCCTCTTGTAAAGTCTGTAACCTAGCATAAGAGGATGTGGGTTGTGGCTGTTGCCCAAAGCAGATTGGGTCATTCAGCGTTCACTTCAGTGGGGCATTATATTCAGTGCTACATACGAGCACCAGGTGGGAAGGCCTAGTCATAGCTGCATATATGTCAGGATAACTGAGTCTTTATTACAGTTATGTCAAGAAAAAAATTAAGAATGTCAAGTGCAGAATTACAAAGTCAAGCAACCATGAAGATTCTGTTTGACAGCAACTAGAATGAAAGGCCCCCAAGACCAGAACATTGCAATTAGTTTCTGGTTAACCATTGTCAGCATTAGGTCCGAGCATTGCTTTTATAAGTTTTTAGGTAGAAACTGTAACATAATGCAAGGCTGATCAAAGACTTCATGAGTGATGATAGAATCAAGATATAATCTTTAGATACCTTAAGCTGATTATAAACCATTATAATTCTAAAAAGCCACACCTCTAGGAGGGGACTTTGCATGTAAATGTAGGATGACCTTAGTATAATGAGCTGGATAAGAGTCAAGATGATGTCCCAAATCTCTGTTCTTTATCCAGTGTGCAAGCCAGTAACACACAGAGTGGAGGTGTTTCCAGGTTTATTTAACTGGTGTGCATGGATGGGTGCCTGTCCCAAGACAGCACACCTTCACTCAAGAAATTCCCTTCCTTACTTATTACATATTCCAATAACAAATACATGTTGATTAGTATTCTCTTTGGTGATTGTTTTAAGACTTCTTCACTTCTTATTTTTCTGTCTTCTTCTCCCATTGTCTTCTTTTGAATGGGTGATATTATTTGGGTAGGTGGTCAATGACTTGGTGGTTGTGATCTCCCCCTACTGGAATTACCTTTTGCCCACTTCTCCAGTCTTGGCAGTTCCAGGTGGTTCTTCATGGTTTGCTAACCAAACCCACAGTTCATCATTCCTTAATTTGTGTCCCTGGCAGGATGTCCTGGTTCAGCTAGGACAGGGCTGGTTTTCCCCTGGAGCGTGGCAGAAGCTCCAGCTGGGCAGACAGTCAGACCAGCATTGTCCTTGCTCTTGTATTAAATTATCCTTATCTCAGCCAAGGGGGGTTTGGTTTTTTCTCCCTTTTCTCCTTCCCCTGTGGGGGGTGGGGGCTGAGCAAGCGGCCACAGGGTGCCCAGCCCCCACCTGGGGCTGAACCACCACACAGGACTATCCTGTTATCAACAGAGCTTCACTGTCTAGCAGTTAGTTCCTAAATCTAATCTTAGATAAATCATGTCTAGTTTCTGCTTCTCCATTTTGATGTTAAGTAAATAATTAGCATTGAGGCTGTACAAAGGACTTTCAGCAGCAACAGATTTCTTGGTTGTTACAATTACTTTTTACATTTTATTTTTCTAATTAATGCAAATTTTAACGTAAAAAAGACATGCCCAGAAGAGCATCTGTATTGAAATCATAGATAAATGATCAGGTATTGTGACATGATTTTTCCTTAGTGGCCTTTTCTTATGTAAGACATATCTATGTATATATGTGTGATGTGTACATATCTATGTATATATCTGTGATTCCTGGGGAGTGCTAGCTTTGCAGATTATCACCTAGCACCCTTTTCTGTGCAGACCGGAATATAACAAATACTTCAACTCTGGGTGTCATTTCGTTTGTGGCACGCCAGGTAAAGAACCCAGATTTGGGCCAACAAATTCCCACTATACACTATTACAGCTTTTGTTCCTGCTAACAGGTTCTCCTGATAACAGGTTCTCAGTTGTAAATCCAGCTCCTGCTCGGTTCTTGCTCCATGGTCCTCTTTGTCAAAATTGACTGGTCTCAGCCTCTCTTTGCATTGTCCTCAACTCTTAGCCAAGATTAGGCTATAGTACTCTTCCCACTAGCATAAAGCCTGCAGGTGTTCCCACTGTCACAGTATCAGCTGGCATGATGGGCTAGGTGCATCCTTACACAGAGTTCAGAATAAAAATTGTATCTGCTGGAATGGATATCCCAACATGCATTCTGGTACCTTGTTCTTTGCCAGCTTAATTCTCAGTCACATTAATACTAAGCAATCGCTAATAAAAATTAATATTCACAAAATTCTTCCTCTGTAAGCACAGATAAAAGTCCTAGTGAACAGCTGTAGCAGCAGTTTCTAGGCTTTTGCTTCTAGGTCCTCTGGAAACCTCTGGGAATCCTTTGAGGAGCTTGACAGTACCTGCTGCTGGGAATGGATAGCTACCAGAGACCATGACTTCTAGCAAGGTCTAGCAGAACTAAAAGCTCTGTCAGCTGTCCTTGATCAACGGACCCTTGGAGCTTTTATTCCATCTGACACTGCTTAGGGAAGGTCTGGTGCCCTTTCAGCCTTTAATCAGGAGGGGCCTATATAAGAGCTGGGCCTAAAGCATAAACCTTAGAGTTTGTTTAGTGTAGGGAGGGCTTGTGTGTTATCTCATTATAACATGTTTCCTCAGCAGTGGAGGGTGTACACTGCAAGGTGCTGTACTCAAAACTTTCCCTTTAATGTTGGAGGTCTCAACGCAGAGAGCCTCAGAATGAGGAGAGGCTCCTTAGGAGTAGGAGCCCTTTTAGCCTGAATGGGGGTACCCAGTTTTTTAGTGTTTTATCAAGCAAAGGAGCTGCAGGAGGAAGTCAACACACTATGCATCATCAGGGATTGTGAAAGTGACTGGATATCCTCTGAGACCCTACAGATTCAGGAAACAATGGAGGTAGGTACTGAAGAAGAAGCAGGATGAGTCTATCAGAGTGGGAACTGGAGATTCCCAGGATGGTGAAAGCTGGAAGCTGGTGTTTTTTGGTACTAGGAGGAGGGCTCATGCTCTGCCTGAAGACTTGTGACTACAAAATATGTTCAGTGTCATGGTTAGAGAAAAGAGGTTAGGAGTGCTGTCAGGTGAAACATCTGAGCTGGCTGAGCTTGAGAAATGCAGGAACATGATAAGGAAGCACTGAGTAAGTAGATGGTGACTATTCTGCTGTAGGGAAACTGGGATTTTGATTTCTATAAACATGGCATGCTCTTTGAGGAATCAATACTGCTTGGAAGAGCTGGGATCCACTGGACTCAGTGGCAGGGGGGAAAGCATCTTTGCCAACAGGATGATCAACCTGGGAAAAAGAGCTTTAAGCTAGGAATGACAGGGGAAAGAGGATGACAATCAAGTGCAGAAGTAATGGATCAAGTTATTACATAAAGGATGTGGGCTTATGTGAACAGGGTAGGCTTATCATCAACTAAATAGGGCTGAAGTGGTATCACCCAGGTGACACCCATGCTTACAAACAAGTGCCTACAGGACAGCATTGCAGGGAAAACAATTCTTTTGTACCTGTTCTAGGAAGTCATTATGATTGGGTGCTTCTTTGAAGTGTGTGCACCCTAATGCATCTACAATGGGGAACAAATGAGAGCAATGACAAAGCTGTACAGTTGTGGGGCTACAATATCATTGGGATCATGGAGACATGGTGGAATAGCTCATTTCACTGGACTACTACAGCAGACGGATACAGTCTTTTTCAGGAAGGACAGGCTAGGAAGGTGAAGAGGGGAAGCTGTTTTTTATGCCAGGGGTGGGATTACATCTTCTTGCCTAGGGCCAGCAAATGAGCCAGATAAGAGTTTATGGCTCAGGACTAACAGGTAGACCAAGATAGGTAATGTGGTTCATGTCTGCTAAAGACAACCTCTTCAAGATGCAGTTAGATGAGGCCCTTCTTGCTCCACTGAAGGCCTCGCATTTGTGAGCTACAGTCTTAATAGGGGATTTTAGACACTCTAGTGTCTAGTGCACAAGCAATCCAACAGCTTTTGGAGTGCTTGGACATCTTCTTAACACAGGAGACTGAGGAGCTGATGAGGGGAGATGCTTATAAGGATCACTGCCAGCAGAGCAAGCTGGAGTCACAAACAGGGATGTGAAGTTTGGGGCAGCTTTGAAATGGAGTTCAGGATCACAAAAGGAGTGAAGAAGGCAAAAATCAGGATCATGGCCCTGGACTTCAAGAGGCTAGACTTTAGTCTGTTCAGGGATCTGCTTGGATGAATCCACTTGATATGACCCCAAAGGGAAGGGAGGTTCAGGAAGGAAATGTGATGGTTGTTCTTGTTTGGGCTTCTTGTCTTCCAAGGAATCACTTCCTACAAGTTCAATAAGGGTCTGTTCTGGTGTGCAAGAAAAATCTGCAAAGGTGGCAGGAGGGCTGGCATGGATGAAAAAGGAGATCCTAACTGAACTAAAGCATGAATTCGGGGATCTGCTGGCTAAAGTCTCGTGGG
>NW_008592690.1:0-422 GCF_000691845.1 Merops nubicus
CCCCAGCACCCTCACCCTAGCACCCTCACCCTAGCACCCGCGCCCCAGCACCCACGCCTCAGCACCCGCGCCCTGCCCACGCTGCTGCGGCTGGTCACTTGGCCTGTCTTGTGTCTAGCCCTGGGGCAAACTCCCAAGCAGGTTTTGTAACCTCGAGCTGTTACTGCAGAGTAAAGCTCCGAGCGGAACTGGCCGGATTGGACTTTGCTCAAACCACACCCAATTGTCATTGCGGTTGGTTTTGTATGAAGCCAGAACGATGTGTCTTCTTACACTCGCCCGGCTCTTGGGATCTGCCTGGGTGGGTTGGGGGTTGCAAACCCAAACCTGCAGAGCTGGGTTGGAGAACCCAAACCTGCAGCTCCTGATGAGGGCACTGGACGTGGCGGGGGCCGGGGCCGGGGGGGCACCCCCGGCTTGGT
>NW_008592690.1:453-23187 GCF_000691845.1 Merops nubicus
ACTGAGCAGCATGAAGAACTATTTTATGTGCTACAAATAACTAACAACGTGCAAAGATGTCAGAACCCAGCTAACATAGGCAGATTGTGTCTGTTCACTCCAGGCATTAAGGAGGGTGTTGACAGGCAGTTGCTAAACTTTTTGTGAACAAAGTGTAAGATTCTGAAACTAAAGGTGTGGGCATCTTCCAAACCAGGCGTCTCCGTTTAAGGGCTCAGGGCAGGACCCCACAAGGCAGAATTTTGTGCTCCCCCTCCCTATCCTTCAGTTTTCCCAGATGGAGAGGTAAACAAGGGAATTCAGGAGTAAGAGAGGCTTTGCACTGATTGAGTAGAGTGGGTAGTGTTGATCTTTGGAGACACGAGTCCTCTACCAAGATGACTGTAGAGGCAGTCTGAGCCCAAAGTCCAGCTCCCAAATAGATACAGAAAGTGAGATGATACATGTAAAATTAAAGGTACTACAGAGGCAGAACAACTGAAATCTTATAAAGACAGACAAAAATTCAAGAACAAAACTTGACATTTTGGAACTTTAATAGTGAGGATAATTTTCCACTGAAAGATGTTTCTTAAAGGTGTTGATGGGACCTCTGCCCTTAACAATCCCAACAATGTTTTTGTTAAGACTGCACCAGTTCAATTGAATACGAAGCAGGAATTGATTCCTGAAAACTTTATGCTAGGAAAGAAGTCACATGGCAGGCTCTTCTGCCCCTAAAGTCCATAAGTCTGACAAAACTTCTCCCTGTGCTGTCTAGTATAAGCAAGCAAAGATGATATAGCAAGAAAAATAGTAAAACTGGGCTGGGACGGTAACTTGAACTGAAATGAAAGTATATGTCTTTGGCTGAAGTTGTCATTAAAAATCATAATAAGAATTCTCCAAGTACCAGTACCGAATTCTCCAACATCTGAAAAAGCACACTGTCACCTAGGATACAGCTTTGGCTGTGTGGAGGCACTCAACATTGAGACAATGATGTAAAAAGCCCCTCTTCTTAAAAAGTCCTGAAATGCAGCAGCCACATTAACACACTCCCAAAAAAGGCCAGAAGAGATTCTAATTTGCATAGCAGCCTAAAGACTAAAGTTTTCATCCTACATTTTATGAAGAGCAATAAATAAAAAGGTGGGAGAGAAAGAGAAAGTGAAAAAGAGAGAGATAGAAGGGGCATGTGTGCTTGCATACTTAAGTCACAAGAAGACTCTTCCAGATCTCAAAGGTGGCAGGTGAAAGAAGAGGATATTTGGATTATTTCTTGTTTTTATTTATTAACCTATGATAATAGCTTGCCTTTCCATCTTATGAGGACTTCCCTGTGAAAACTCATGGCTGAATCCAGACAGACGTATATGTTTCCACAGTTATTTAAGGGAGAAATGCTGCTCTTGGAGGCCAGATGTGCATTGGAGAGCAACATCAGAGAGAATTAGAATTTCCGTTGAGGATTACTGTGTTTCTGCTTCCTGGTAAACTGAATCTGTGAAACTCTGCCTGAAAGCACATCCCTGTCCCCGTGTTTCATACAGCGGGAGTTTACTGGTGTAGCATGGCCTTGGGAAATTTGCATATGATCAGAGGCTGAGATATTTTTCTGGTTTTATAGCTCGTGTTTTTAGAGCACCATGCACTACAGCAAAATTTCTAAAAGTCCTCCACGGACAAAAAATATATTTTAAACCATCTCTGTTCAGCAAAGCTGAGCATCCTAGGTGAGGTATGAGACAACTACTTTTCCCTGGCCTGGTGGTCGCTACGTTGGCTGCATTTGCAGAAGTCATCTGGCAGAATATTCATCGTATTAGTGTAAAAAGTCCCATGAGAACAAAATGAGGTGTTTCTATTGCTGCGTTGCATCATGTATTGTGTCATTCCCATGTTATATTATTCTGGTGTCTGATGCCTCCACTGAGAAGGGAAGTACCACTGTTTGGCATGTTCCCTCCTGGAAGAGCAGAGGAGGAAAGGTGGTGGCAGTAGTGGTGAGACAGGGAAAGCAAGTACTGATATCTGCATGGGACTTTTCAACCAGTAGGAAAAATACCCAGGGTGAAGATTTCTCACAGGCAGAGACTGTCTTATGGAGATGCTGAAGGGAAAATTATAGGACACAGCTAACCTTGGAGACATTCCTGACTGTATTTTTATTGAGTTTTGCAGGGATCAGGAGGTTCATTACTATCTTAAAAATGAGAAAATCAAAAAGTGTGAGCAGAGGAGTTCATATCAGAAAGAGAAAACCTCCTGCTAGGCTGAGCATCTGGGGTCTGAGTGGCTCTTTTGCTCTGCTTGTGCACAGAAGAGCAAGTGAACGAAGCTGCTAATGGAGTGCCTGGTTTTGGCTAAGCTACAAAATCCATTAAAATGGCAGTGCCAAGACAGTGACAATATTTTGGCTTGCCTTCCCAGTGGTCAAAGTGACCCTATATATCATTTTATGCATTTATTTTTCTATAAGTTATACAGTCACCTCAATGACTTGGCGTGCTTTCTAGTCACGCCAGCCAAACCAGACCTTTTCTATTTGGCACTACTTTCAAACTTTCTGGCATGTTGACTTCTACCAGGAAGGCTGGCTAGCAGAGGAGCCTCTGGTCTCAGCTGGGTAGTAGCTGCTTTTTTTTTTTTTTTTTTCTGCAGTCATCAGGCCACAGAAGGGAGAATCTGGTATTTATTTTTGCATAAGAGATAAAAACTATTGGAAAAAGAACTAAGCAGGAAACAGTGGAGTAGGTGTTTCTTTTTAAACTGACTAGTGTGTGAAGTTTTTAAACATAATAGCATAAAACACATATAATTTAAAACTGTCTAATAAAACCAGTCACTAGAACAGTCTTGTCTGAAAACACCTGCTTTCTTTAGCTTAGGAGTATTTAAAACATGTGTTTGTCACCTCCATGTCCTTTGCAGAACTGTGTGCACTCAGAGTTGTCTGTTTCTTCTGAACTACAAATCTAGCTTAGTGTTTGGGAAGAGAAAGAATTAAAACAAAAATTCTGTTAACTATCAGAAATAGGAAGATGGATGATTCATAAACTATAAGAACCTGCAGGGATCCACTTTCAGCTTCATGAGTGGCTAATACTACAGATAAATACAGCATTTAATGCTTGCTGTTTGCCACTGTACTTATCTTCTAAGTGTACAGAATTCACAAGCTATACAGAACTTTAGTGAAGCGTCATCTTGGATGCTGTATAAAAACCAGGAACAGATGGCCCAGAGATATCCAACATAAAGACATGCTTTTTGAGGACTGCAAAGTAAAAATGTCAGAGGAGCTTAGTAGTTCCTGTCTTGTTGACAAAGATACCTTTCATGACCAAGAGAGCATGTTTGAACAAACGACAGCATGAGGAAGGGAGTGGAAAATGTTATGTCAGAAATTCACGTTTCATCTTTAATGACATTTTCCCCTGACATGGGGGTAGTGTGGTCAGTCTGATCTCAGATAAATGTCTTGTGTGATGGAGCAATGAGATGGTGTGATGGTTGGCTGGATAAAAAAGTTAGAATATAGAGGTCCTTCTCACTAGCAGGCTGGGACCCTGAACATGTAACTTACAGATCTATACTGTATTCTTCTGGATCTGCTGCTTGCAGACAAGCTCCTGTGCACAGTTCTTACAGGAATAATTGAGTTATTACCATTGGTATTAATTGCCATATTATGTGCACACCAGAATGAACTGACTGCAGCCAGGACTTTCCTGTGGTGGAAAGCTGTTGTCACATAATTCATGGTCTTGAACGACTGTACTTTAAAAGCATGTTTAATACAACAACAACAACAAAGAGGTAATAAGGATAACAGTGCTAGATATTCACAGCTTTAAGGCCTTTTAAAAGTTAAGCAACTAGAGGCTTGGGCAAGTGTTAGTGAAGCTCAAAAGCCCACGCGAGTCAATACATAATAAAATTTATATCAATCTTTTAATATCTGTCATATCAAAGATAGCCTTAAGATGGCTCTGAAAAATTGTTCTAATACATTGGCAACAATGACCAGGTGTTTGTACTGACTTAAGACTTCAAGAAAATGTTCTGTACCTTTATAAGCAATATTGGACAACTACATAAAGAAATCCATCAGTACTCACACAACCTGAAGCCAAACTAGGGCTACCTGTTGTTGATTTCTGAAAGGTACAAAGCAACACCTGAGTCACAGAATCTCAGAAATATTTTCTGGAAGGGACTGCTGGCAGTCATCTAGTACAACTTTACCATGGAGCTGGGCTATTATTTACACCAGGTCAGATTGGAGAATGCTGTCTTCCAATGTGGACTGAAAGAACAACATGATGATATGACATTCTGGTGGTATTCAATTATCCAAAGTCAGAGTATTCGTTTCACACTAATCTTGCAGGATGCAGGAATATAATTATCATTTATTATGTAAATTAAATTATAGGCCCAGTTGCAGTACAGGGAAGGTAAATGCTTTGCTTCACTTCTGGGCTGTGAATAGAAAATATGCATCCTGATATATTCTTTAATCTTTTTTAAGTGTCACGAGTTGTTGGGCCTTCCATAAAAATACTGCTAGTAATTTTTTATCATCTTTATCATTCCCTGATTGTAGCAAAAAATATGCAAATAGAGTACGTTGATTTATAATTTCCCAAATACCTGCATTTCCAACACAAATTGTACCCTGTTATCATTTAACTTGGCATAAGGTTTGGACACCACCCAGATAAGGAGCACAGATAATGCCGCTTGGCTGAGTTGTGAGTGCTGTCCTCATGCATGCTTACAGTCTGGGCAAACAGAAGGGAAAAATGTCAGCTTAAACTTCAGCAGGTATTTTAGCTCTGCAGGTGCATGGTGACTTAGAAAACACTTGTGCACTTCTTACCCCTTAAAAGACATTGGCTGATAAAGTTGGCAATTACTATGAGATACTCATCTAGTAAATCTTGGCATTGCATTTATCTCATGTATAAGCTGAATAGTAAATAGTAGGCTGTGAGGGCAATTTCTTAACTCCTTTAATGCCAGCTGTTGTGACTCTGTGCAGCCACCAGTATTTCAGTGAGGAGGGGCACAGAGCAGAAGTGTGGTTTTGTGCCACGCAAACTGCCCCCTGCACAACCCTGCAGAAGTTAACTCTTCATTTTGCTAATCTCCTCCTCCCCTTTGCTGTTGGGTCATTCTCACACCATGTCAAAACTGTGACAACAGGCGTGGCATGAGTCTCGCTGGTGGATCTGACTCTTGCACATACAAATGCTACAGCTGTGTTTGATTGAAAGGTGGCCATAAGACAGAAGTTTGAGAGGACTGTCCACCTCTGGGTTACAGAAAAAGAAAGCAGATGTGTTCATTTGGACCACAGGCACAATTTGTATTCACAGCCCTTCAGTATACTCTGCTGTCCATTGCAGGACTCCAACTAGAGCCAAAATATTTGTTTTCAACTTTTTGTTGCTTGATTTGCAGTCAATATTGGAGCTCTTTGTTTCCTCCATAAATGACTGGTGGATTAGATAAGGGGGAATGATGCTGGCGGAAGATATCCAAACACTTGCTGCAAGGTCTTGACTCTCAGCATAACACTACAAGACCTGATAGTTTGCAAATGTAATAACGTACTCAGGAACACCAACCAGTGCTGTCACTCTTCCTGGACTACAACGCCATCTCTGGCAGGAGTGAGATGATAAGCACTGGACTCAACAGTAGTGAGACAGAGTAGGGAACATGTCAGGAGCTCTATCTCCCGAGAGTGACTTCCACCGGCTGCAAACCTGAGGGTTCTTCAACATGGTCAAGACAGGAATATGGCCAGCTTGATGTTTTCACAGAGAAAAGTAAAGCAACTAGTTCTCTAGCGCACTCCTGCAGCATGCTTTTGACATTGGAATAAAATGAACTGCGTCCATTCAAGCCACCTGTGGATTTAGCGCATGATTTTCAGGACTGCAGCAAACTATTCTGAAGATGGTTCAGATACAGTGTCAAACAGAATTTGGCCTGGTGACTGTAACCCAAGTCAGAATGTTTATTACCAGTTAATTTGTACACATGCCTGTGGCTCTTATTCTTGGAAACAACCTTCCTGGGTGACTGTGAAATGCTGCTATTTCTGCCACAAGAAGTGCACTTTTTCCTGTGGTAGACCAACTGATCTTGGAAGCACTGCTCAGCTGATGCAGCTGTTTGTTAAACATCCTTTCCTCGTGAGTAGGAATTTCTGGCATAATGTGACAGACAGTGTAGCTGTGTGGCACCTGCATCCACTTTGTTGTAGCGATAGGATAGGGATCAAACTGTCTGGGTGCAAGCAAAAGAAGTTCTGCTGCTACAAAGAAATGTCCCTATCACATACAGGTCTTGTTCTACTCCCACAGAACGAAGATGGAGAACTGACTTAGTGATACTATTTTAAACCACCGGGAAGAAGTAAATAAGTGGTCTGCAATTTCCGGACACAATCCTGTGGGAGATTTTTAAGGCTATTTGAGCATTTTGAACTACATTGTTTCCCCCTGAGCCGAAGAATTCTTCCCTGCCATTCTGCACCTTCTATTGGTCATGGTTCAAGGATCAAAGTAAAGTGCATTTTGTGAGAAGCAAAGGTTAAAGTCATTCGCAAAGTTTCTTGACTCTGTTGGGAGTTCAGGGGCAAGTATTTGGGCAGCAAATACAGGCTAGAGCCCTCATGTCCTAGTGTCTGTCCATCCTCTGGCATCTGTTCTGAAAATCTTTTTGGTTTTGGAAGGACTGCGTCGTTTGTAAAAAAAAAAACAAACAAAACAGCACAGGGTCTCAAAAACATGGAAGAAGTCACCATCCTGGTGTGAAACTCATTTATCAATATGGTATTTATCAATATGGTATTTTTCCTGCATTCACAGATGAAGCTTGTTAATGGCAGGAGGATTTTTTTTCCCTTGGGTTTAAGCACCAAAAGTCATGGCTTTATTTATTGATAAGCCTTCCCAGGCTGCCCATCGCTGTAGTATCTGAGGCCACTCAAGCCTGACCCTGCCGCATTCCTTGGGAAGCAGGGAAAAGCCTCAGGGGTTTATCGGTGCCGCCTGGGAGCTCACCCATCACTAACTGAAATAGTGCTAAATGTGCAACCTGCTGATAGCCCCGAGTCACCACTGGCCGTGGAGGTGGGGTGATTATAACAATATTTTACTTGCTACCATATGTACTTGCTGTACTTAGAAAACAATTTGAGGGAGACTGGATGGAAGAGACAATAAGGCAGAAGCTGTTAATCCCTTTAACGCACACACGGTAATTGGTAGAAAAGCTTACCTTTTGGATGTACTTGAGATAGAGAATAAATGTGAAAACAGTGCTGTTTTTTGCAAGACCTGTATCAGTATTTTAAAAGGTTATAATAAAAAAAAGATCGTAAACTAAGTCTAATCTAAAACTTGAATCTTTTCTAGGTTTTCCCCTTTCTGACAACAGCAAAAAATTTGCAGCTTAGGAAAACTCCCAGGAGAGGAAATATTATTTACACTTCAGCCTTGTTTTTCTTCTGAGTACCATGTTGCTAGTAAGTACCTATGTAGAAATTAATTGGAAAATAATTATAACAAAAAATTAGGAGAACTTTTCACCTCTGTGAATACCTTTTCTTTTCCCTTACCAGTGCTGAATGTGGAATGGGGAAGCAGGTATCATAAATCCACAAAATAATTGTTCCCCGTTTGCTATATTACATTTTATTTATGTTCCCTGGCTGTTGTTTTATGTTAAATCTGGAAGTCCTCTTGTTAGGTTTTAGCTTCTACCTCAGTGAATGAGCACATAGCACATAACCACTGTTGCCACAGAGATTTCTTTTCCAAAGCTTAATTACTCTCTGGTTTTATTCATAAGAGTTTTAAATATTTCTGAGGGGCCTTGGTAGCTGTAAATTTTTTGCCACAGACTTGTTTTTTGATTGGAAATAACTGGTCTATCAGGAAAAAAATCATCAGATGTTTCACTATTAAATGTTAAATTGACTTTCATATAAAACTTAGTAAGGTTTTGGGTTTTTGGGTCCAGGAGAGAGTCCAGCATAGGGCTACAAAGATGATTAAGGGAGTGGAGCATCTCCCTTATGAGGAAAGGCTGAGGGAGCTGGGTCTCTTTAGCCTGGAGAAAAGGAGACTGAGGGGTGACCTCATCAATGTTTACAAATATGTAAGGGGTGAGTGTCAGGAAGATGGAATTAAGCTTTTTTCAGTGTTGACCTGTGATAGGACAAGGGGTAATGGGTGCAAATTGGAGCATAGGAGGTTCAAGGTGAATATCAGGAAAAATTTTTTTACTGTGAGGGTGACGGAGCACTGGAACAGGCTGCCCAGAGAGGTTGTGGAGACTCCTTCACTGGAGACATTCAAAACCCACCTGGACACCTTCCTGTGTGATGTACTCTAGGTGACCCTGCTCTGGCAGGGGGGTTGGACTAGATGATCTTTCGAGGTCCCTTCCAACCCCTATGATTCTATGATTCTATGATTCTATGATTCTATGATTCTATGATTCTATGATTCTGTGATTCTATGATTCTATGATCCTATGATTCTATGATTCTATGCCCTTGGGGAAAATGAACTTCAGACTTCCGTGAAGTTTGCCTCAGATTGGAGAGCCTGAAAGAAATGAAATTTTGATCTATGAGAGAACCTGTTGCTTTCAGTAATGAGCACCTCTTCTCAATGGTGTCCTGGATACCTACCAGACATAAAGAGGGAGATGTTAACTGCCGTAAGGACCACGTAGTCAAGAGGTGATGGAAGAGATCAGAGGGAAGAAAAGCAGCTAGAGGGATTTTCTGTACAAATCTGTAGGCAGTTCATAAAATGTGTCTGAAGAGATAGTTCAGCAGAATAGAACAGAGCCTCGCAGAGAAGCTCAGAAAAGCCCAGCCATAGATTTCTTCATTCTCTCCTGCATTTTAGATAGCAGCATGGCATTTCCCTGGTTATGTTTTTATACCATCAGACATGGTACTGCTTGTTTCAGACAAGATCTCTCAGCCAGAGTGAGAGGCGGCAGACCATAACAGCACGTTGGCTGTCCAGCCATGCTGAGCAAAGGAGAGCTGAGCACAGGCATCCGAGTTGGAACTCGTCAGCACAGGTACGTGCAGTCATCCTAAGTGTGAGCCCAAAAATATTGCTGCCATGTTAGCCTGCCTCCACACCACTGCTAAAGGGGATTACCTTTGGTCATGCTGCACCGCTTCCACCTCTGGAGTAACATTTTTTCCCATCAGCTTAGGAGTGTCTGAGCCATGCTCCACTGAGTGGGGTAGTCAGAGTAAAATTTCTCTGTATTCAAAAAGCACCACTTTGCAAAACAGTAGTGAAGTGGAACACAAGTGTGCTTTTCCTCCAGGACAGCTGGCTGTGGAGAATGAATAATCTGAGCTCCTGTCAGGAGGAAGTGCCATTTCTTTGTCCCACCATGCGCACAATCGGTGTCCGTAAGACCTTTCCTCCAGTCAGCTCTGTGTTTCAGTCTCAGGCTTCTTTCTTCATACTCAAAATTGCTTTGTTTGTAGTTCTTTGCAATTATCATCATATAAAGATTGAAGCAGATGGGTAAAGTTCATCCTCTTTGTTGATTCCAAAGTCTTCAACTGAGTAGTAATATAAGACTGGCCTGTATTTAGAAAGTTGATATGGTTAAAGTTGGAGGAGCTAAATGATGGTTCAAGATATGCACTATGTAACAGGAGAGCTGGAGGGAGAGCACAAGTTACACTCCCAGTGGAAGCAGGGTGTTTAGCACAGCATGGAGGCATATTCCATCAGGTGATTCAAAGGCATCTACCCCCCCTTGGACTGCTGCCCCAGCTCTTATTACACCTGAATGGGGAGCAGTCCAGGCTATTTCTCCACCAGAGATGACCGAGACCTGCCTGGCACAGATGGAGGGTCGACTAGGTTAATGAGATGGAGAGCAGCACTGCACTGGTTTGGAGACGTACTGATTCACTCTTTCCAGCAGGTGATTTTTGCCAGTGCAGCTCCTCGGGCCCTTGTTAGAAGTGAAAATGGCTTTGCCCATGGTCACATTCTCTAAGGAGAGCAGCTGTTTTCATAAAAACGATTAAAATCTGTACCAACAAGATGTTTTATCAGCATTCTGGCCAGAAACCCCCCTGCTTAGCTCCCTCTGCAAATCTACTTGCAGGTGTTTTGAGAGGGAAAGCTGAGAGAAGGAAAAAAAGCAAGGCTTTGCCAAAAGTAAGCATGACTAACAAATTACTCATAATTAAGGTTTGTTAATTGCATAGAACCCAGTTAAACCTTTCCACATCTAAAATGGAATAACTTATGCTCACAGCAGAGCTGTTTAGCTATTAGACGTTTTTGGTGACATTTGTCTGTTGATTTGCTGTTAGATAACTTCTTGGCTTGAAGCCAGCTGGGACTGAGCTAAGAGACTTTTTGTACATGTGTTTGCAGCACATTTTCACAAAGGGTTGCCAGAGTTTGGCCCATGATGACTAGTGAGTGGATTTATTACATTATTATTTTAGATTGTTATATTATTATTATGCATGACTGACATTGTGAAATTCTTATGTTACAGAACTATGTAAAGTTAATATAAAACAGTAAACCAGAGAGACATTTTTCATAGAATTCCAACATAAAGTGCAAATTTTATGTAACTGAAAAGTCATGACTTTGTGTAGCCTTTAGAACTCTGCTAGATTGAGAACACCTCCCCAAAAGATATTGTTTCAAAGTAGAACTAGGAGAAACCTTTTCCCATCATTCCAAAAAAAAATGCAGATGCCCAAAGAAATATAATTTCCAAGTGTGTGTGCCTCTTCCCTTCCCAGTTCCAGCTGGGACCACAACTGGAAATACCAAAATACCACAGAAATGTAGTTCTTGTGGTACTTCTAGCCTCGGCAGAAGCAGGAAGTATTAGAAATCTTCTGATAAATCATGTTTACATGAATTTCCAGCCCAATGTTGCAAGCTCAATAAGTCTGGAAAATAAACCTAGTTCTGCTTGTCCATCTGAATCAAACACCTCACCCTTGGGAAGCTCACCTTTAGACTCAAGGACTGTTCGGTCTGAAATGCTGCTGATATTCCTCCTAAGCCATAACACATTTTCAGTTTCACATTAAGTCCAACTATAAATTGAATTAAATCTTGTTATGAAAGCCAGATTTAACTTTGGCTTTCCATTGCTGCAGGACAGTGGTTTTTTTTTTTTGTGTTTTTTTTTTTTTTTTTTTTTTTTTTTTTTTTTTTTTTTTTTTTTTTTTTTTTTTTTTTTTTTTTTTTTTTTTTTCCCCGGGCAAAAAAGTGTAATTTATACTATGCCTTAGGTCTGCCCAGGCAAAAGGCAACTGCAAGACTGAGCAGTTTGAATGCCCATGGCAGAAGAGCTGCAGCTGGCTGCCCTTTGAGTGCATACCTGTGTGTGGACAGGTAAGAAGCAGTAACATACCATGGAGAACAAAACAGGAACACAGCCTGAACTGCACCTAAACTGGACACAGCAGAAGAGAGACTTCCAGTACAAGCTGGTGAGTAAAAGAACTTGAAGACCTCTAAGAAGAGCCGTCTCTCTGATGCACCCTGAGCTGGCCCTGGCCATCAGCTCTTCTTTCTTGTACAGAAGTCACCGAGCCCAGCACCAGCTTCTCCTTCTGTGTGTGGTACAACCTGTAGGACACTGTTTTGTGTGGTTGGCTGATTGGATGAGGGGGGCTCACCAGATTAAACTCAGTAGGTCTATACGATGGTGGCAATTTCAGGCATGTTCTTCTGTTCTTTCAGAGCAGAGCTTTTTTGAAACCTCTAAGAAATTAGGTCAGTGTGATTGCACCAAAGAGGCTTTCATTGTATGCTGGATGAAATTTCACCACAGATAGATCACAAGATTTGCATGACCTTGTGATCTTTTTTGTGACTGGTGGTTGTGCAACAGATCCTCTGGTAAGATAAAACAACATGAAGGTTTACACAAAGTAGGGAAGTTTACTAGAGATATGGCTTGCCACTCTCCTCCTTTAAAGAGAGAACACCTACATTTTAGGCTCAGGAAAAAAATAAACCGAAAAAGACTCAATGTTTGTTTTATCTTTTGAGGTCGAGCGTTATGCCAGATCTGCAGTTTTCAAGTTGAAAGACCTCTCTCTGGACTAGGAAGAATACTGGTTGAAAGCAGTAATTGCTGGCAAACGTTTTACTCCCCAGCAGCTGATGCCGAGTGCACCGTAAATGGGATATATCTATGTTGACCATTCTGGCAGCAATGACATTGTTGAATGTGTTGTAGCCTAAGGTGTGATTTGTTCCTTCCATGTTTCCTTCACACAGATATTGAACATGTGTGAGATGATTGCAAAAGCTACTCTTGTGTAGCTAACTTCCCACGTTACTGGTAAAAGAGGGAAAAAAAAGAAAAGTGCAGCTCACCTCCTAGTATATCGACTAGGCATTTTTGAGTATACATTCTGGTGTTTGTGTCAGAGGAGGTGGCTGGAGATACCCCTTTCACCTCCTTATGTGTGTTTTTCCTGGGCAGCTGTCATCTCTCCTTTCTGCATGCTGCACTTACATTTCCCAACCCTCAGGTGCCTGCAGACTCAGGCTGTTATTTTGTTCAGGGTGGACTGTCACAGAGGGCAACACATGCAGAAAAGTTGCTTTTGTTCCTCTTATTTAAAATGTGAACATATCTGCTAGCTCTTTTGAATGGAAAAAAATCCTAACTGTTTCCTGAGTTAGAAGTCTGAAGAGACACAGGTCTTTGAAACATTTTCTTGGTGTGTGGGCAAAAACTAACAATAACTTTGTTATAACCTATATAACCAATCCTGCTGATACTCAGATTGCAAACTGTTTTAGCTTCTTGTACTCACGAATGCTTTCTTCATTTCTGGTTTCCCCTGCATCTAGTGTAAGATCTTGTGGGTGTTTCTGTTAATTTAAAAATAAAATCCAAAACCTTTTTGCTGACTATAGGAATTTCTTCAAGAGCACATACACACATATACACATACATACATATATAGCTCAGGAAATAATTTTTTTTATAACATTGCCTATATGGACAATAAAATGCCCAGTAAATATAGTAAATATTAAAAATTCCCGTAATACCTCTTAGATTTCAGGAATTTAGAATCTGGCTATAAACAGTGACTTTCAATGCCCAAGAGAATACAATTTTTCCTTAAATAAAGAAAAGAAGGGCATGTGTTGAACTTGCCATTGGTTTTCCCTCCAACGGGAAGCCTTTCCATAAATGTTGGGTACAATGATGTGTTTATTAGTTTTGAATTACTGCTGTGGTTAGCAACTCCCTTTCTTTCTTTTGAACACAGCAATGTGTTCTGGGATGTGTTGCATACTCTTCTTCCTAAAAATAACATCAGAAAACAACAGACTTCACAATAAAATGGGAGAGATGATGTTTGTTTGGAAATAATGATTTGGGGTTAGCCTCCTGTTCCTGTTGTAAAATCTTGTGACAGGAAGAATGTTGAGCGATGTTACCAGTGTGCACTTTGTAAGTAGACTGAAGGGACTTTTACGGGGTAGGATGTACTGGCTTCAGAGGTGAACAGGATGGCTCAGGGATCAAAAGTGCATGCTGTGATGGTGAGAGCCATGGCTGGCTGGGCAGCAGAGACTGAGTGCTGGTGCCTGGGGCAGGGCCAGGATGGCTGCTCTCAATGTGCAGCTAAAATCTAAGTTATCTAGAACAAACAGATGAGCCAGCAGTGATAGAAAATGGTTGTCATCCAGCAAGGCCTGGGTGGCCTGTGGCACAATGGTTTAATAGCTGATGATTGCTCCTCAGCAAGCAGGGTGTCCAGGAAAGCATCTGTAGCTCAGGAGCTTCTTGGCATTGCTGGAATTATTTAATACCCACAATGGAGCAGCCATCACTGGGACAAGGCAATGAATTGCATTGTTAACTAACTGCACATGGGATCCTTTCCCCAGGCCTGGCCACGGGCATGGGAAGGTTGGACTGCTCTCCCAGCTTTGTACCTCTTTAAGTAGGTAGAATAAGGCTGACTGTAGATTTGGCTTATTTCATTCTTAATGAGGTGACCGATAAGGTCTGAGATTTCTGCGGAACCAAAGGATAATTGCAAAATGAAATGAGGGAGCTCCTGTCCTCTATATACTTCTGTGCTTTTTCAGGGTATTTTGCAGAATAAACCTATCTGAATCTGTGTCATAGTCTTTTATTCTTACTTGTACAGGCAAGTTGAGTAAATTTGTAATGGAATCACTCATCTGCTTTCCACAAGATTGCAGTGGGATAAAGGGGATGCTGAAGTTCAATACTCTTTCCAGGTTGGCAAACTACTGTTCTGCAAAATCTGTGCTTAAGGCTGTTCATCTTGAGATGTCTGCCTGTTCCCCTTTAGAGACACCTGGGGAGATTGACTAAAAGATGTGTGAGAAATTTATGTTCTGCTGGTTTACAGATTCTTATGGCAGTTTATGCTATTTGATCTTGAACTCTCATCTGATGTTGTATCACTCAGAAGTTCACTATTTGTAGGAGGTGAAAAACAGATTTATCATCTCTTTCTTAAGAGTTGGTGGCTCTAAAGGTGTGGGATATGGTGTAAAAAACCTCTTGGTGCTGCTAGTGATGGTGGCAGAGAAGGAAAACTGCAGAAGGAAAGTTTAGGAAATGAGTTCTGGTTACATGGATCTCAGAAGAAGGCCAAGGAGAGGATAGTCTGAGCCAGAGGATTCAGGGTGTTATACAAGGCGAGATAGAAAGTCTGGAGAGAGTGTGTTCTCAGGAAAAAGGCACGTCTACAAGTGGATGAGGTTAATGCAAGAGTAGTCATGGGAGAGGACTTCTGTTAGCACTCACAGATGAGTGGTGAGGAGTTGGATTTACCAAGAAATACTTGGATTGACTAGTTAGGTAGAAGGAGATCCAAAAGAAGGCATGGTTGTGAAACCTGCAGGAGGGCAGAACATGGTGGAACTGTGTCGAGGAGAATGAGAGCAGAAGAGTCTTGAGAAGAGGAAACAAAGAACAATTACTGACTCCACAAGTAAAGCCAGTTAAAACAGATCTGTTTGAAAATCCACTCACAGTGGTGCCAAATAGTTCCTGCTGCTTTGAGGAATATCTTCTCTCAAAAGAAAATAGAAGCACACAAACACAGCTTTGCACTCTCTTGACAACAGTAGCATGTAGAGAATTCAGTCCATGTCTTCAGTGATCTCTCTAGAAATTGCCTTCTGCCAATTAAGTCCACTCATAATTCCACCTAAATACCACTGTTATTGGCACTGGAAAAGTGCTGAGACAGGTGGAGATGGGCTTTGTGCAATGAGAGGTAACGTTTGGTCTGTCACCATTACCACAAGTAAATGTCTCAATTGCATGCTGTATTTCCAGACTTGTAGTGACATGATAACCCTCCCCGACTCTTCCAGTCAGTATTTGGATGGTATAATTAGTCCTTTCAAATATGACCTTTTAACTACTGATGCCATCCTGTAACTTTCACGAAAGTGACTGTGTCAACTGCATCACATGGCTGAAGCTAGACTAATTTCCAGCCATGTGATGCTATTTTATCACCCTCAGGACAAAGGTTAAGCTCTCCCTTTCTTTTCTCTGTTAGGCACCACTTTCTTTGGTCCTTTTACTTTGATATTGCTAAAATTCCTGATGACCACAGAGTTAAGAGTTATTATAATCCACTGTGCGCTTCTCTGATGAAGAACCCTGCTATTGTGCTGCATGTAACAGAAATACCTTCACACAATGAAGCAATCATTCTTCCCCGGCAGGGTCTGAATGTCTTGATTCTCATCCTGTGGCAGGTTTGGCAGGGAACAAATTCCCCAGCTTGCAAAGGGCAGTGGCCAGCATAATCTTTCTGCATTTTAAAACATTCTTTAATGTTAGGCTCTCTGCATTCAGATGGTAACTTTAGCTGACACAGAGTTTTGTAGAATATTTGAACTTCAGCCTATTGAAACTCTACCCTACTGCATTTGTGAATATTTTTGTTACAGTATAAATGTGTTATTTTTCCTTTTATTTATTATGGTACAAGTATATTTTTTAATACTTGTTCTGTGCCTTGTTTGGAGGCTGTAGTTTCATTTTTCCCTAGATGGGACACATGCATTATTGGAAGCTTGAATACAAAGTGGGCAGCATTGAGATAGGGGCTCATAGTTTTTAAATCAACATAATGCAGCCCATGGACAGAAGAAAGATAGTTCTATTACTGGGTATTATATGATGGTGTAACTAAGTAAATGGAGGAGTGTTGGATGCACAGTTGGACTAAAGTGAATTTACTGAAGTTGAGGATGTTTCCTGTGTTTTTTTTTCACTGTAGATTTCAAGCCTGCACAAGTATAAATTCAATCTTCCTTAGTGAAATCCAACATAAGACTAATTACCATTTATAATAGAAAAGGTAAGATGGAGGTCAGGTTTTAAACCTGAGTTTTAAATATTCCCTTCCCTCCCAGTTCTGGAAAGCAAGCAAGAAAAACCAGGATAAAAACCCAACACTAACAGCAACTATCCAAAACCTGCACAGATGCTATGTAAAAATTTGATAATAAAAAAGAAATTATGACAGCCCTGCTTGCTGTTTGCAGCACACGCTAGCCATGCGGGATGCCTACCTGGGCAAGAGGGGCGCGACGCCTGGCTGAGTGGTGGCATGTCCCCACTGCCAGTGGTGATGCTGCACAGCTCTGCTGATGCTGATGTAGACTGATTTGAGGGGAGCCACAGAGGATTCCAGGGTGTGGGATGATCCCCAGACAGTGGGCTGGGGCTTGCCAAGGGGATGGACGGTTCTGCTTCTCCCTGTGCCACCCATCCCCTGCTCCCCAGCCACTAAGGCCCCCGTGCCGCCCAGCCTGCACCCACTCACAACGTGGATGCCTCTTCCTGGCCTCACAGCCAAGCGCTGGATGATCGTGTTGCAGCGATAGCAAGGCGGGAGTTGCTGTGGGGAGAGGAACGTGGGTGAGGGGAGTCCCTTGGTGGTCTACAGGCATTGGCATCAGAGGAGACCTGGGGGGCCAGATTCATCTCAAGACCTGTTGTAATGGCTTCTCCCGCTCCACAGCTGTGTAACTTGTGCTGGAGTCAGGTTCATGCGATTCATGAGTGTGAAGGCTGCTGGATAAAATTACACATTTATTTTTACCTACCACTAAGGGAATTTCCATTCAGTACTGGTTGCCCTGGCTCTGTACTGTTTCACTAGTATTTTTCCTGACAATCCACGTCTCAGAAACACAAGACAGAGAGAGACTTAATGTTATGTGAAAGGATTTTCCTGGGGTAACTGTATTCAGTCTTTGCTCAAACTGAACAAATAACTTTGATCTGTCAACTGTGAAAAGTAAACTGGGTGCGACCTTCCGTCATCGGCTAATCGTCTCACTTAATGACATCTGTTAACTTTGTTCTGATATTAGATCATGGTCTTTCTTTGTACTGTCAAGATTTTTCATCCAAGGTCTAATTATTTCACTTTATGTGTATACGGATATCTTGGGAGTCAGTTGCACCTAGTATGAAGATAATTTTTTCAATTTTGAATTTCCAAAACTGATCACAGTGGTCAGATCGATGTGGCCTTTTAAACGATAAAACATGCCAGATTAAAGCCCAACACTTGGATTTACCAGTGGGATTCACTGGGATTTTATTCAGTCCCTCTCTCCCCCTCATTTTCTTTTAGGCATCATATTTATTTTTAATCTTAACTGAGAGGGAGGGAGGAGAAGGGAGAATTGTTTCTCTTCCAGTGAAGTTCAATATTTCGAAACAGTTGATGGATTTGATTTACAGAGTTCTTAACTGTCCCACAGGAAGGAAGAAAAAAATACTGGTTTTCAGGCTGTCCCTTTCCCTTTCAAAGTGGTGGTGTTGTGGTGTTTTGTTTTGTTTTGCTTGTTTTTTTTTTTTTTTTTAATTATTTTTTTTAAAAAATCTTTTAGTAGTGATAAAGGCCTGGCTACACGGTGTTTTGGCGGATTAATGGCCATTTGGGGTTAATGCCCTAAGGCCCTCTGTTCATCAGCTCTTTCCAAACGGTGATTAATCTCCAAGGGAATGTATGCACCCTGATTGCTATTGCAGATAATGCTCATCCTTATAGTATAGATCAAAATGTGTAGACTTATTGTAGTAATGGCCATGTCCTCAACTTTCAGGCTTTGCTCAGTTCAGTCAGCCACAGCTTAAGCCCTTGGTATCATCTGATCACATTCGTTTCAACAGGCATTTTTGCTCTTGTGACCCAATCCTGCAATGTGCCCAGTGCCATACTGCACTGTGCTCAGTATTTTGAGACCATTGTCTTCTCCTCTCCTAACTCTAGGAAAATTTCCTCTCAGAAGGTTGCAGGGCTCAGTCTCCCCTCCCTGTCCTGTGCAATAGCAGTGGAGGGTGTGGGATCACAGAAGGGTGCAAAGGCAAGGAGCAGCAGCTGGCACATGGGGCAAGGGCACAGTGGCTGGTAGCCAGATCCATGTCAGGAGAAGCATCGCATCATCATTAGCTCTTGTGCCACTTTTTCTGCAATGTTGGCTTTCACTGACTCACACTTAATTTCTTACTGCGATGTTCACATTGCTCTTTGCCAGGTTCAGGTGAAAGAATAACAGTCAATTAAACAAATTGCATCTTCCATAGAACACCAGTGTGTGTGTTTGACCAGGTGAGTAGGTCTAATATTTTTCAGGTACCTTCCTGGAGATGGCCAAGAATACCACAACAGATATTAAAGGTTGGCCAGATGGTTTGTGCAGTCGGTGGTTGTTTTCTTGATTGTGTTTCTTAATACCTTGTCTGATCTTATTTTTGATATCTGAAGCAATTTATCCTGCATCACCTCCTTTGGGAGATGATTCCATAGTCTAGTAGTCCTCACTGGGATTCAGACACATTTCATGCATTTGGAGCAGGAGTATCTAGTTCAATATCTAGTTATAAGTAATACACATGGGTGTGTAAAAATGCATAGAAGTTATCAAGACTGATGCATGTGAAGATTTTAAATTCTATGAGAGTCTGAAATAAATTTTTCTGTATATTCCTGTCTCTTTGAAAACACTACATGCTGAGAAGTAAGAGAAGAAAAAAAAAGAACTTATCTGCCCACATTTTCTACTTCTATCCCTCTGTTTGAGTCAATGTCATGTGTTTATGTGGTATCCAATCTCTCTGAGAGCAGCCCCCTGAGCTGTCCTCTGGGCTTTCAGTGTGCATTCTTTTCTTGGCATTTTCATGGCATTCTTGATCTCAGCATCATTCTGAAACACGCTCTTCACAAAAACCATTTGCTCTAACGGTTCTCTTATTCCTCTAGAAGTTCTTGTAAGTGAATGTGGCCACTATTAGAACTTTATGATCAGTTAAAAGTATGTGAATGGGTGTAAGTACTTGATCTGAATTTCAGGGAACAGATTATTTTAGTTTATAACTAATGCAAATGTTATCTTTTTAGTTTATTTTTGCTCTTGGTAGAATTTTTAAACACAACAGTTATGAACAATACAAACAATACAAATAACTCTTGTAACACTATTCTCTGTTACATATACATGGCACTTTATTACACAAGGATACATCTTTTTACAACTTAGCCACTGTTTTTTTAATCCTTTGATAATTATGGTAGGCTACCATAGAATAAACAGAAGTCTAAAATCACTGATCGCTTCTGAGTGTATTCCCATATCTAGTTTGAAAGCATGGAGGCTATTCATATAATTCCTAATGAATTCCAGCCACTTTTGCTGACAGAAAGAGAAGATGCAAAGGCATTAGCAATTTGCCAGCACAGTGGAATAATAGCCAGTCAGGGCTATTGTGAGCTACAGGGCTATCTGGAAACAAATGTTTATTTCAACAGGGAAGTAAAACAAGCTGCACAGACTTGCTCTACCTTTTTTTTCCCCCTTAAGCACTTCCTTCTTTTTTTATTCTCCCTCTCTCCTGCTGGCCATATTTGTCAGAGAAGGTCTAGATATCAAGCATGTGGAGATTTTATCCACATATGTTGGGGTGGGAAACTTTCATCATGGCATTAGTAGACAAACCACCTTCTCTCTTAGCCTGTTTCTGAGCACACCTTTTCTTGCTTTAAAAATTAAGTACCTGAGCTACATTTCCCTCTTGCAGAGAATAAAATGTCACTGCATTATTTTTAGGTCTTACTCTAGCTAATCCTGTTGACTTGTAAATATCCAGGTCAGTGAGAGTGAAGCTGACACTTTCTAACAGGCAGAAATGGCACACAGGCACAGGCTGGGATGATTTGGAAAGCTGCTGCATCCACTTGTAGAATAGTATTTGTTATGAGGAAGCAGGACTATAAGAACAGTTACACTGGGCTGGACCACATGGCCAATATCCAGTGATGGCTGCAGTGGATGCTTTGGGGACAGTGTATGTATAGTGGCTGAGGTTAGAAAAGGAATTCAGATGTTTCCCTTTCTACAAGACAGGAGAAAATTCATCACCGATTTCACAAACAGAAATACTTAAGACTGCCCTGAAGACAAATGAGTTGTATGCATGTGTGTGTGCTGAAAATGAAATCCTCTGAAGAAAAGGGTTGGAAAAGAAGAAAAAAAGGAAAGAGGAGAAGAAATATCATAGCTACAATGTTATTATCTGGGGGAAAAAAAAAAAGATCCCAGCCCTCCAGAGCTCTCTCTTGTCTTTGCAAAGCCTATTCAATGAGTTACTCAATGACATATGCTCTGAATGACGTGACTCATCCTGGACCTTTCAGCTGTGGACGCAGAAGTGAGAGGAGGTTCCCACAGGACACTGCCAGGGATCCTTCCTGGTGTGTTCTGGGGATTTAGTTGGTAGGAGAAGACAATGTTTGCTACTCAAGAACAGAGATCCTGCCTTGGACTTCTGCAATTTAGGTGAAAAAGTATGTAAAGCTCAATTTTAGATAGCTCCCTTGTGCCAAAGTGGGTGAAGCTTGATGGGGGAGCAGGAGGAGTGGGCTTAAGGGCAGCCTTGTCTTGACAGAAAGTGTTGGAAGAGGGTACGGCCATGAAGGTCCAAAACTGCTTGAATGTCCTGGGAGAGGTGATGACCACATGGAACTCAAAGATGGAGAAGATTTTAGGACCTTCTTAGGAGAGAGAGAAGAACCAGACCCTTGAAGAAGCTCTCTCTGCTGTTGGATGAGGTAATTTAACCTTCTGTGTGAAGATCTTATGCAGAAATGGCAATCATGTGCCCCTTAATGAAACTGAGATTCTTGAACTTTTGACTTCAGCATGCAGGTAATGGTGGACATGAAAGCCACCTTATTAGTCCTGTGCCAAAAGGCAAACATGGCCTGCTTGATAAGACAGATGTGACAAGTACAGTTCCTGCTGCTAAACACTATGCTCATGACAAGGGAAGTAAAGTTTAGCTTCAGTTCTAAGAGGTATCAAACATGCAAATCATGAGATTCAGGAAGATGATGCTTACATGGAGTACTTGACTTCAACTGAGTGAGTCAGGTCTCCCAGATTTCCATTGAGTATGGGCTATTCTCTAACACCATCCTTCCTATTTAATCTTCACAGATCTCTGCTTTTCAATTGTGGCTTTTGCTTCTTCCTCCCCCCCATGATTCTGACTCTACTTCCTTTTATATCCTTCCCTTTGTTGTTGCATTTGTCTACAGACACCTTAGCAATTTTCTCTGAGCTCTCAAATTACTTTCTGGGGAGTTGGTCTGATTTCCTGAGTTTGTTTGTGAAGACTTGTTCTCCCCCACCTCACCTCCTCTCCCTTGGAGTAATATTGTCCTTTTCTGCTGTTAATGTTATTAATTCCTGATGTAACCTGTGTAGCTTGTTTTTGGCCATATCTTCTCTTCTGGCTTTTGTCTGTTCTGTTTAGTTTTGTGGGATCATGTGCTTCAAACAAACAGAATAAGCCAAGTTCTGCCTATATTTGCTTCTACTGCCTGACCTCAAGATTCTCTCACCACAATGAATGCTTTAGGTTACTGGTAACTGAGCTAATAGCTCAGAACAGAATCATAGAACAGAATCACAGAATGGTTTGGGTTCGAAGGGACATTTAAAGGTTATCTAATCCAACTCCTCTGCATTGAGCAGGGACATCAACTAGACCACATTGCTCAGAGTTCTGTCCAACCTGACCTTGAACGATTCCAGGGATCAGGCATCTAACACCTGTCTGGGGAACCTCTTCCTGTGTTTCACCACCCTCATTGTAAAAAAAGTCTTCCTTATATGTAGTCTAAATCTACCCTCTTTTAGTTTAAAACCATTACCCCTTGACCTGTTGCAACAGGACCTGATAAAAAGAACATCCCTATATTTCTTACAGACCCCTTTCAAGTACTGAAAGGCTGCAAAAAGGTCTCCCCAGAGCCTCCTCTTCTCCAGGCTGAACGACCCAAACTCTCTCAACCTTTCTTCATAGGGGAGATGTTCTAGCCCTCTGATCATTTTTGTGACTCTCCGCTGGACCTGCTCCAACAGGTCCATGTTTTCCTTTTGCTGAGGACTCCAGAGCTGGACATGCGTCGTGGTTCCACCCCAGGCGGGAGCTGGGCACCACAGGGCCGCTCACTCACCCCCCCACCCCCCGCACGGGAGGGAGAAATGGGAGAAAAACACAAACCCCATGGGCTGAGATAAGGAGAATTTAGTACAGGAACGCAGGAGGTACAGCAAACAACAGCAGTAACAATGGGGATAACAACAG
>NW_008592691.1:0-7284 GCF_000691845.1 Merops nubicus
AAGAACAGGATTCAAAAGGGAGGTGTGACTGTGACAAGCAACAACAGAATAACAATAGGTGGCCAGTGGGTGACATCTATCATACCTGACAAACGAGGAGAAAGCCATCCCTAGATCAAACATAAGAATTATTTACCTCTTCTTCCCTCAGCCCTTGAGCCGTTGAACCTTATGCCAAGGATTTGTGTGTCTTGCAAAGGACACACAAAGTCTAAATAACGCTCAGGTTGAAAAATCTTGTGTCTGACTTTTAGTTTAATGGGGTGGTTTTTATTTCCTCACAAAGCACCATTCACAGAAATAACCTTAGTGCTCAGAGCTGTGAGAAAGAGACTTCCTCCTGCAGAAGTCGTTAGAGATAAGAGTGGACAATGCCCTCCCCATCCCCTCAGCTGGTTCAAACACTTCACCTGCTCCCAAGCAGCAGCTCCCCCAGGCTGCTTTTTTGGGGGGAGCAGGACACTACAGGTGAGCACTGCTCCTCAGTGCATGTTCTGAGCCTCCTGCTCTCAAAAACAGCTCCCTGTGGGTTTCACAGCACTGGAAAAGATGGCTCAGCCTATGGCATATTGATTCATCTCCCACCTGCCCACCACTGGGTTCTGCTTGTCTCTCTTTCCCAAGTTAACCAACACTGGGAATGGCCCAAATTCTGTATGGCCTGGGCAGCCAGTGTCAAAAGGGTGTGCAGTTTTTGTCTGCTCCTGCTTCCCTCAATGCTGCCTTTAAAGGACTTGCCTCTTCCCAAAAGCCAGGGTTGGTTTTTGTGGGATTTGGGGTTTTTTTCTGTACGTGGGTTTTGTGGGCAGGGGTTGATTTTGCTTTTTTAAAGAAAAAAATAACCCAAGCAGATAACTTCTGCTTTCCTGAAGGGGCTGTCAGCTTGGCTTCATTAACACCACTTCCACTCCAGAGCAGAAGAGGCTTAACAATTTACATATTGCATGACAATTACCCCATCAGCATCATATTTAGGAACCCTTCTATTACTTTTCACTGCCAACAAAATTAACTTTTGGTCAAAGTAGTCTTCACACATACAAATAAACTGAAGCCTTCATATTGGAGAGATCTGCCTAGGCAGTCTGCAATGAATCCAAACCCAAATATTAACCCTTGTCCCTATGAAAAGGGTCAAGACACACAAAGGACACCCCACCCCACAGCACTGGGGAGAACATGCCAGAGCTGACAAGCTCTCAGTGTCTCCTGGACAGGGTGAGGAATTCACATCAGAATAGCCATTGCTCCCTTTGACTTGCCCAGCCTGTGAGATTCAACAGCTCTTTGGCTGCTGAGTTAGTGCCACAAGGACACAGTCACACTGCTCCCTCCATTACTTGCCTTTTTTTTCTTTTCTGAGGGAGCAGGACAAGGGAGATGATGAACTAAAAGAATTATCTAGTCCAGTATTCTGCCTTAGGCTGAAATTTCAGAAAGTTACTACCCACTGCATAAAAAAAATGCTTGGCTTTTATATGCTTTAAACTGATCTGTTTTCAATGAGTGCCCCATGAGTTGTAGTACTGAGGGAAATGATGAATAACAGCTCACCTTATCTACTATCTTCATAATTTTGTAAGCATCTATAACCCCCCTCAGCTTTCTCCTTGCCTCCAGGACCACAAACAAAACAGTCCAGTTAGAAAAGGGACAAGGAAGGGCAGCTACAATAACATATATGACTGAAATGACAGTTTATTACCACTGTACAGGTAAAGACAATTAACAGAAAGGAGATTCAGGGCTCTTTTGCTTCAGTTCAGTACTGGAATAAGGCATCCAATGGTTTTATGGCAGGGACAGAGCACACCAATAGCTCATGAGGAGTCAGGAGGTGCCAGTCTCCCAGGCTAGCTATAAAACTGACAGCATTCATATAAGATAAAAGTAGCAAACCAACCAAAATTCCTGTTTAGCCACCCTGTCCTTTAATTCTTGTGTCTCCATCATCAAGAGCAACCTGCTTGGTCTGTAGTTCTAAGCCAGCAGTGACACAAGCCCTACAAGAGCATCCTTGCTGCAGCCATTCAGGAGTGTCCTCAGATAGCAGAATTGATGCTGAAGGCTCATCCATCAACTCAGCATCCCCCTGAGCAGAAGACAAGACCCAGCAGCACCCCAGGTGGGAAAGTCAGACATGGATTCAGCTTCTTGTCACACACACACAAAATACAGAGCAGGAAATATGAGCAGCTCTGATTTTGTACCAGGAGGGAGGCAGACACCAGCTATTGCCTAGAACCAGTGACACAGGGAGACAACTAGAGCACACATGAGCACACAGCCCTTCTCTCTGTCCCTTTGACCTCTCACTTGAAAGGTTGTCTCCATTCTATCATAGAGCAACTGTGCACTCATCATTTTTAATAGGGAAATCAGAATTTTGGGGGACATGTATAAGATTTATTGAAATATAGTAGGTAAAGATGCAAGAAATGGAGAGAAGAAAGTTTCACTGCTATCCAAACAGGCATTCAGGATGAGAAGCAACAGTATTCCCAAAAAGTCAGAGGCTCTGGAAAAAACCCTTCAGTGTTTGATAGAATTCAATTGACTTCCTTAATAAAAAGTCCCTATTTGATAATAAACTGATATCTCACAGTTGATTACAGTTCTGATCTTTTCCCTGATATTCTTCATTATTTATTTCATCTGTCTTTTAGGGTCAGGAACCAGAAGCTACACCTGTCTGTAACTTAACAGAGGAAAACATGAACACTTCAGGCTTTTACTCCATGTTTGTGATTGAACACTGCATTTCACCCCATTTTTCCCCTGCCTGCCCCACTGCTCTGATGCATGGCCATAACATCAGCAATGTTGGTCAGATAGTTCACATCCCTGCTGATTGTCATTTGAATGTCTCTGTCTTTTGGGGTCAGGAACCAGAACCAGAATCTACACCTGCCTGTAACTTAAGGTTAGGCTTTTACTCCATGTTTGTGATTGAACACTGCATTTCACCCCATTTTTCCCTGCCTGCCCCACTGCTCTGATGCATGGTCATAACATCAGCAATGTTGGTCAGATAGTTCACATCCCTGCTGCTTGTCACTTGAGTGTCACTGTACCCCGTGAATTCCATGGTAGAAGTCTGAATTCTCAACAGCACTCAGCTGAAACTTCAGATCTTATCTCACTCCTCATCTACCAAACCTTCCCTAGTAATAGAACAACCTGACCTAAACAGAGATAGCTTTGAATTTTCAAGTAATTTCAACAACCTTATATCCTTCATTAGGTGGCTTCTGCCCTTCTCCTTTCGTCTTTCAGCAAGCAGCAAATTGGCAGTTAGGAATTGAATCCAGAAGGTGAAATGTGGGAGATGTCAGCAAAAGGCACTTGAGTGATGCATCCCAAAGCTGTGAATACCTGCAGGCTGTGCCAGGTCAAAAAATGGTACTATTACACTCCAGCTGTCAGTCTGCTTTGAAACCCTCCAATTAACTTCACTTTCTGGGGACAAGCAGCTGACAGGATGCTCACAAACATCAGAAATCCCAGTGTTTGAGCATCCCTTGTCATGGATGCTTCTATCTAGGGAGAGGACAGTGATAAAAAGCCTGTTTTCCTTAGTCAACACACCCTTTTGTTCTCTATGGAAACATTGGCTGATGAATGACACTGCTGCCTCCACCAAACAGGGTACAGGGGAGTGCCTGAGTTTATAAACACCAGGAGATGGGGGCAGAGTCCAGACCACAGCTATCCACAGAGCAGTAAACATCAGCCTCAGGGATGCTGAACTCCAAACCCAAGCCAGGGTTTCACTTGCCAGTTGACAGAGTGAATGGGTTTGTTGGTCTTTCTAACCCACCTCTGAGACAGCAAAGGTCTCTCTAATCTAGCAAAAGCAGAACAAAAACTAGTGGCCTGAAGCTGAAGAAGTCCAGGCTGGAAATAGGACATGCTTTATTTTTCTTTTCCCCCCAGCAGAAAAAGTAATAAACCAGCAGAGCAGCTGGCCTAGGGGATGGAGTGTGTTGTGTCCCTCAGTGTCTTCAATCAAAACTGCCCATCTCCATCTTAAACACAAAAAGTTAATAAAAACCCACCCCAAACTCTCTCACTCAAGGAAATGTAACAAGCTAGACAGGATTTATCATTATTTGTTGCATGCCATGGCTCTGCAGAAGGCTGGAGTGCTTGAGCTTAATGTCTTTTTGCTTCAAAAAACCCCAGAAGCAGACAACTGAACTGATATTTGGATCACCCACTGACCAGCTTAGAAAAAAAATCAAGGTTAGCAAATCTGAGCTCCCCAACCAGCAGCATTTGCTGTTAGTCCAGCTCCTGGCTGAAATCATTGGGCTGATTTCAGGGCTGACTCTTCCCCTACCTCCTAATGCAGCAGGAGTGGAGTGCACGTGGGCTGCCCATCCCTGCCTGCAGCATTTTGATGACTTACTCCTTTGGCACAAGAAGAGACAGCTGCAGGACTCCTGGCCTCATCCAGCAAAAAGCTTTTACACCCCAAGCCCTTCTCAAGATGCTGCAGGCAGGGAGGGCATCTCCCAGAGCAATCCCATCAGCTCTGGTGGCTGCTGGGCCAGGCACAGCTAGCTGATGAGGTGCTCCAGAGCTGGAGCTGAGCCACGTTTGCTCTCAGCTGCTTGGACAACACCTGACAGGCAAAATCCAGCCCTCAGCACCTTCCTCTTGAAAAGGAAACTGAGGGACTGAGTTGTTTAATTGTTCATGGCAAAGTATACAAGTTTTCCAGAAATAGTAACGAGGCAAATTGGCAAAGAAGAGAATTCATTTTAATGTAAGCACACTTTTTTTGTTTTACTTCTCTCCCTGATACTAGCCCATCATTCTTTCACCATTTCTGCTGATGGACCCCACATCCCTGGGCAAATCCTTTCTTTCCTGCTTTGCCTGGCTTGCAGCCACTGGAATTAAGAAGGCTGTGCAGGGAGGATCACACAATCTGTGTTCATTCACTACAGCTCAAGTGATCCTCAACAGCAGCAAGACTGATTCAGGTCGCATATTAGGAAGTGTTATGCAAGAGGAGAGAAGCACTGGGGGAAAAAAAACTGTCAAGAGCAGAAGTGAAATCCATCTGGGAACTGTTTTCTATACAGTTTAGACCATCCAGAACAGTTCAGCCTGGAGATCCTTGCAAATCCAAACACAAGGGAAGCTGCTGGAAATTGGGAAGATGCTCTGAAGGGAAGAAGCCAGCCTGACTTTGACACCACCCTTTCCTGAGGAGCTGGCACTGCATGAAAAATCTCACTCCATTTCCTTCCAGGAAGGGCCAAAGCCTCTCAGAGCTGAAGGAACTTGCCATAGATAGAGGTTGGGAGATCTCTCCCCCTCCTCTTCCATGAGGAACGTCAGCCATTGACCTTTTCAAACACAGTGCTTGCTGTAAAATATTACATTACAGTTATGAGCAGTACCAGTGGAGGAAGGGGCTGAGGAGAAGTCTCAGCATGCCAGATAAAGGGCTCTGTGGTTCTAACAACCTACAAGGAAATTTTATGACCGTATCTGTGGCATTTAAAATTAATGTAGTTAAGAGAGAGATTGTTTTACAGCATAATGGCTTTTTAACAGGGTGAATGCCACGAAGCCCTGCCTCAGAAGAGAAAAAGGAACAAGAAGTATGGAGGAGCTCAATGCAATGAGACTGGATCTTCATACACATCACTTCTGGGTTATTAATCCTCTGACTGTGCAGGGGGGTCTCCAAAGAGCAGTGGCACAGGGCAGATTAGGTGCTTCCATGCCAAGCTGGTGGTGGACTACTCCAGAGCCAAAAAAAAAATGTAGTTTCATCTGTGCTTTCAGTCCTCTTCTCCCACCCTTGTCTCCTTGGCTATTCAAAAGTTATCCCAGCACAAAATGGTTACTTGTATGTCTGGACAGTTTCTGCTGAGGGCTCCAAAAAGCATCCCTGGAGCTAGGGCACAGAGATGGAGGAGCTGCATTGATTTTAATTCATTGAACTTTATTGCTATGGTTAATGATTTCTTTTGGGTTTTGTGGGTTTTTGTTTGTTTGTTTTGGGGTTTTTTGGTTGATTTTTTTTTAAAAAATGGAATAAATCAATGAATCAAGAAGCAAGAAAGTAATTTTGCCACTGGATGGCTGCTAAAAAACTTTTTGCCAAGCCATCAGATTAATTTCTGCTAACCTAGGCATGGTCTATTCACAGCAAGGTCCCTAAAAAACATTACAGACTCTTTCTTCTTCCAGAGGTGTCAATATTTTGAATTGCTGGCTGCAGAAGCAGTCTGCATTTTTGAAGACTTCTTCAGGGGGCTGAATTCTCTCCTTGCTCACACAGGTTCAGATTTGGATTAGTTTTACTAAAACCAGCACGCTTTCAAAACAGGGTGTGATGACATTCCTTGTTAGGTATTGGGCAAGATTTGATGGAAGCTGGGCTGCAGAGTAACATAGAGTGGGCTGAGGTTGGAAGGGGCCCTAGAGATCATCTAATCCAGTTCTAGGGTCCTGCCAGAACCTTCTCTTCTCCAAGCTGAACAATCCCAGTGCCCTCAGCCCATCCTCCTAGCAGAGAAGAGTAGCTAGAACACCATCCAGCAGGGTAGGAAGGTCTATCTCTGGAAAACTACTGAGCTCCTAAACCCTGGAATCTTAGTTTTTAGATGCATTGGATGCTTTTAGAATCTTCAGTGCCATTTGTTGGGCTGCAAACATTTCACCAGGCAGTTTGCCTCATGCTCCAATAGCTACATTATTTCCAACAGCACAGATCTTTACCTCATCTGCAATCTAGCCCAGCAAAGGACATAGATCATCAGCTAAGTCATTAATAAAAGTATTGAATAGCTGTGGACCAAAATAATCCATCCCTGGGGAAGCTGCTGGAAACAGCCTCCTTCATTGATGCTGTTCCTTGAGCTGCATTTGGAGCTCTGTTGCTGAGCTGTGCTCTCATCCATCCAGCACATGCCCTATTCATTCCACCTCATCCAAGTTTTTCTTCATCAAAATGTCAGGTGATACCAAGTCAAAAGCCTTGGAGAAAACTGAGGATACACCACCAATGTTGTCTGCAACAGGCAGATCCATCCACCTGTCTAAAAAGACAACAGGCTTGTTGGGTGAGCCCTACCTCAGAGGATGCTGTGCTGACTCACATTCATTTCCTTTTTATCCTCTGATTTGTTCTTGCTGAAATATCAGCTCAGCCATTCCTCTACATAGCACAGGTTTGACCTCAGACTGCTGATTCTCTCACCATCTGCCTTGCCTCTTTTTACCCTTATTTACATCCTGCAAATCTCAGAAGGGTTCAGC
>NW_008592691.1:7315-76393 GCF_000691845.1 Merops nubicus
TCAGAAGAACTGTGAAGGGGTTTCATCTCTAGCTGGGCTAGAATCTGTATAACCACAGACTGACTCCAACACACACATCCCTCATCTTTCAAAAGGCCTTATTAGCTTAAGTAGCAAGATAGTTTCTGGACACTTAGAGCTGGCTTGCATCCAGCCAGATCAGGACAAGGGCAGAATGAGCTCATGTCTGCCTGCATGCATCCATGTAGATGCTCCTTAAAGGAGGAAGAAGTCAAATTAACACCTTGGTTCCCAAGTAGGTTTCAGTGCTTCCATTTTGCACATCTCTGGGAGTAGAGCCATGTGTACAAGGCAGCTGGATGCCAGGCATGTCTTCAGATGAGTAGAAAAGTCTTTTTTTATCATTTAGGTACTCTGACACTGAAAACCCTGTACAAATAAGTCAGCATTTAGATAGGATAAAGCTGGTAACAGAAGCTATTCTTCAAATCATAGAATGTCTGGGCTGTAAGGGACCTCCAAAGGTCACCTAGTCCAACCCCAAATATGAGAACTAAACTATTTTGATCCTTTTGCCCTCACATTACATCCCCAGAATATTGTGGAAGCAACCCAATCTAACCTCAGCTTAGCTGGGGTGATGCAGGAGGAGGAAGATGCCTCCATTCCAGACGTTGGGAGGCTCCTCTGTTGCTCCTTCCTAACACTGAAGGTGCTCTCCTAAACCTGCAGAAAAGCAGCCACCCAGACAGAGGCTTGAGAATCTGAAAGAAATGTTTCCATGGGCAGGAGGTTATCTCCCCTTTTGTGAACGTGATCCAGCAGAGCAGGGAAACAAAGTTCAGCATCTTTCAGAGGAAAGTGGGACTATTAAACCTCTCTGAAGCTAAAGATGCAGCTGGTAGCACTTCAGGATCCAAGGTGTCAACCCTTCTCCATTTTCTTCACCCTGCCCTAGCAGAGCAGGGTCTGCTGCAGCCCAAATGCTGCTGAGGCACTGAGGCATCCCAAACTGGCAGCATTGCCCCAGCCCAGAAGAGCAAAGCCCTCTATCTACCCCTTGCTTTACAGGCAGCAGGCACTCCAGAAGCCTTTGCAAGGAGAGAGAATAAATAAACTGAGTGACAGCATTTTTAACAACAAAATCATTCCACGGGCTGTGTAATGAGTAACAGTCAATGCAAGTTCTGGAGGAATAATTTCCTAGTACCTGAAGCTAGCAACCAGTTCATGGAAGATTTTTTTTTATTCCTAGGTTGTAAATTGATTTTATACATCATTTATCAATGGAGGCTTGGCTATATAATAGGTATATTTTAATATTTATGCCTCTCCATCCTCATGCTCAGCAAACAAATGGGAACAATAGACACGGTTGGCATTACAAGTCACTGAGGTATATCTGCCTGCTCCTAGGTAAAGGGGATGAAGGTCTGCAAGTGACAGATAAACCCAAAGAAATTTGATTGTGTGATGCATAAAGAATGACTCCTGTGTAACTGAAGAGGATTAAAGTAGTGCTGAAGTCTCCTGCTTCATTTTTCCACTTATTGCCTTTCTAAGCCAAAGGCAGCAGCATCCCCAGAGGGACACCCCACCCCACCACCAAGTGTGGAAGGACAGGGAGCAAACCCTCCTTCCATCTCAAGACACTGACCTGTCCTTCCTTTAGTACTCATCCAAGTTTCAGTGATTTACCTGCTGGGAAGCAGCTCTTCTCAGTGTTTTCCAAAATAATTCATGCCTCTGTTTCTTTTCATCAAAACTAAAACCTCTGACAACTTTCTTCTTTTGTGCTTGGGCTATCAGCTATATTACAACATACTCCAACAGGACTCCTGCAGAAAGATCTTGTGCTAAACCCTTGTGCTCCAGGGATGGGACATTAATATTCAGTAGAGGAACCAGGAAAACACATTTACTCCCTACTCACAGCTAAAGCTGTTCTTCAGGCAGCTACATAATCTGTGGACATTCTATTTTACTTCCAGAATGGAGATGAATACTCAGAGTTTTCATGCTGATTCCACTTCAGCAAGCCAGACTTAATTCACAGTAGTTTAAGCTAGAACCACATTCTCAGGCTGCAAACAAACCCCATGCTCAGTCCTTTTGGGTGCCAAGATACCCCTCCAGAGGCATAAACAGAGAGATTTACACTCTGCAGCTTTCAGCTGCAATAATTATCTCCCCTGAATTGATGTTGATTAGATTAACATAGCCAGAGTGCATCTCAATACCATATTTGTTTATATAGGTACAGATAAAATCAGGATGTATCACAACCTCAGCCAGCGACAGCAACACAGCAGCAGCTCCAACACACACCTCTCTTTTCCTTCCCACACACTCAAGTATCACAGTTCATAACTGGATCTTGTTAAGGTTTTGGAGCTTCACTTAGCTGTGTACCTCCAAGTGCCTTTCCAGCTCCCCAGTGGCAGTTTGCCTTGGGAAGATGAAGCAAGAGAGGAGCGAGAGGACTGGATCAAAACCTGCCCAGCAGAGCACACAGATTGAACCCTTCTTGCCTCTGCTTTAACCAGGAACCAAGTGCCTTTTTCTAGGATCAGAAATTATTCCTCACAAGCCAAAACAGCTCTGAAAACAATCCTCACATCATCATAGCTTAATGCATTACTGTGTGGCAGCCAGAGGTGCTCTCAGCTCGCAGCAAGGCAGTCGATGGGGCTTTACATCACATGCATTCCTTAAAAGATTAGCCACCAATTTATCTGCCTTTACAACCTGCAAATGAGAAAGTTGTTGGCTCAGTGTAGGGTGGAGTGAAGGCTGGGGAGTGGAGGACAGCAATGGTTAACCAGGGAAGTAAACAACCTCAGTTTGACAGCATCCCATAACTTCATTGTCTATTGCCAATAAAGGAGAGCATTAGAGAAAATTCAATCGAGAGGACAAGGTGTAATGTAGGTAATGGGATCTGCTCATCACAATCTCAGGCTCCAGGTAATGAGTATCTGACAAATGCTCTGCAGAGTGGGAGCACCCATCACTGCAAACAAGAGGCAGAAATAAGCAGGAATCAAATACTTCTGCTTAGTGGTGGGAGAAGGTCAAAGTTCCCACAGCTCTGCCTGTTTAGGACAGCCTAGAAGTGTTTCTTGCTTTTTCCCCTCATTCTCCCCTCTAGCTTGTGCTCTCTCTCTGCTGTTTCTCAATATTTGAGTGAATTTTTCCCACTTGCTATCCAAAAGCCTTCCAATTCATAGAAATGGGGCTTTGCTCAATCTCTTACCTCCTAATCTTAATATCCCACCTCCTGACAGATGCTAACTTAGCAATGGCTAAGTGGGCACAACCTGTTTATTGCTTTTTACAACTAAATAGATTTGAAGTTATTGGGTAATTAGTTGACAGATAAATTCAACATCATTTGCCCAGAATCATCAGTGGTATTAAAACAGTAAGAGGCCAAATATGATGGATGGAGTTTGCTCAAGATTATACAGCTTTGAAATGTCTTTTACATCTGCTGGTCCCCTCTGAAGATTTCAGAGGCACACAAATAACTACTCAGAACTGGAAGTCTCCTTAGCTGGCTACAAAGCTGACAGTACAAATACAGGGACAAGCCCTGCAGGGCCATGACCAGCTACCATTTCCAGGCCATAGGATACTCCACACAGTCAGAGGCATACAATTAAACAACTGCTCAGAACTGGAAGTCTCCTTTGCTGGCTACAAAGCTACAGTACAAGTACAGGGACAAGCCCTGCAGGGCCATGACCAGCTACCATTTCCAGGCCATAGGATACTCCACACAGTCCTGTTGCCACCTCCCAAAGGAAACCAAGCTCTGAATCCCTTGCCTTTCACACAACCCTTGCAGCAAGATATATTACCAAGAATAACCTATTGATGAAAACCATAGCTGAAAGAAAAAGATCCTGTCTAGTCCTTCTCCATTTAGCACTCTCTGTGGAGATGCTGCCTGTTTAGGTTATGTTATAAGCAGAAAAAAAACCCCAAATGTTAGCATAATTTCATCTATCAAGGCAACAGTTAAACATACAAACACATCACTGCAAAGAGGATTACAAAGGAGAAACACTGGAGAAGGCAATGTAAAAATCAGATAATCCTGAACATTCTTCTTTTTATGTTCAACTTGCTGAAGAGCTTTTTAGAAAGGGACAGTTAAATATACAAACACATCATTACAGGATTGCAAAGGAGAAGCACTGGAGAAGGCAATGTAAAATCAGATAATCCTGAACATTCTTCTTTTTATGTTCAACTTGCTGAAGAGCTTTTTAGAAAGGGGAGAAAAGTATTTTCAGTCTAAAAAACTTCCTTTGTCAGACATGAACAATTCCTGCAGCCCCTCTCTTTCCCCACAGGCACTTCCAAGGTCACTCCACAGACTTATTCAGCTTGACAGCCTCTGAAATTCCTTGGCTGAACATATCAGTTTTGTCCTACCAGGTCACAGGCCAGTATCTTGGAGGAGCTGCAGCCCATGGCAGTGTTGGAAGACTAACCAGAAAAGGTGTGTTGGAGTCACAGCTACGCCCTCAGCAACACAAATGTCATTGCAATGCAGCTGCACTGCTGCAAAGCCATGAAAGGGGGATAAACTGCCACAGCCCTGTCCCTCCCAGGAGCCCAGAGAGGTTATTTAGGAAGACACATTTAACCATCCCATTTAAAGAAAAGCTACGGTGTCAGCAGAGGAGGCTGGACTTGAAAACTGATCCTTTTTCCTACCATCCCCTTCAGCAACAACACTGGCATGTGAATTGAGGTCAAGTTTGATTTTCAAACACAAGGAGGGATTTAAGGGAGCTGGTTTTGTGCCTCCACCAGCACAGCTGTCTGACAGGATGCTCTACACTTGTCAGTCTATGCACTTGACTTGTGCTTTCTAAGAAAGATTGAGAGGTGGAGGTACTAGAGGGAACACAGGAGGTCTGAGCTTAGCTCTCAGCTCTACCATAAAGTTCTGCAAGATGCCAGATCAGTCACTTCATTCCCCTTGCTGCACACGTTGCTCTTGTGTGAGAAAAATCAGCATTGTTCTCTCCTGTGCTGCCTCTCAGTCGTGAGGTGTTTGAGCCTGTTTGAACACAGTGCTGGCCTGATGGAGAGCCCGTGCTCACAGCAGCCTGGGGAGGGAGGTGCTGGAACAGAAGTAACCATCAAGGCCAGAGTGTGTATAAAAGAAAAAGAGCATCCAAAAGGCTCCACTGCTGGCTCTGTCCACCTCCCTCTGTCTCACACCACAGCTCAGTGTCAGGGCTAGCTACTAAACAATACAGGAGTCCACAAGGAACAGTGACTGGCTGCTCCTGCAGAGACCCCATCCCTCCTGCTTTGCTTTGTCACAGCCAAGTGGAAAGGGACAGGGCAGGTATGAACTTCACAGCCTCCTCTCCATCCTCATTATCCCCTCTCCACAACCCCAAGCAGCTCCCCACAGTTCTGGCACCAGGTACAACCCTCAATACCTCTAGCCAGACATAGTCTCATGTCATTGAGAGAACAGCAACACAGGCCCAGCCTGGCACCAGAACATCAGGGATCAAGACCTCATCTCCCAGCCCTGACTGTCCCTTTTTAATCCCTCAGTTCCTACTAAATTCCTATTTATCCTCAACCACAGCTCTAGCCTGGAGGCTCTGTGGTTCCCTGGCAGCACTGAAGCCTCTTTTGTGAATGGATTTTTATTTGGAGGCTGAGGCATTGAACCATTCAGCTCACACTGCAGCAACAGAGGAAATGTTTGGTAAATAAACATACAGCAATGCTGAATGCTGCAGAGAAAGGAGCCTAGAGAGGTGGCAGATCCTTGCACAACCTATCAGCCCCTGGCACTTTCTAGTAGCTCCATTTCTTTTTTGCCACCTCTTTTCTATTCTCAGACTGATGCTTGAAAGGATGCACAAAGATGAATAGGTCCTGATACCTCACAGCTTGCAGGGCAGGGGCTTGTTCCTCCCCTTGCTCTGCCTGTCTCTGATGATACAGTTGTACATAGAAACATTTTTGCTCCTAGATGGGAAACATACCCTTCATTGAAAGGCCAACCCAACCTCCTACCAGGGTTTTGTAGTCTGTCACTTCATCCTCTGGATGTGTCAGTCACCAGAAGTGCCACCTGCCTCCTGTTGCTCAGGCACAAGCAGGGTGTGGAAAGGAGAGGAGATCCCAAAACCCTTCTGCACAGATTACAGCCACATCAGTGCTCTGAGGGAGAACATCACCACTAGACAAGGAACAGACTCTTCCCTCCTATGGCACAACACCCATGTCAGCTTGGTTGTCTCATTTTTAACATAAATGATAACAAAAAATCATGTATAATGCTTCCTATCATTCATTTTGCAGTTTTAACCTCTAAGACAATCCAAGCAGGAGTTTTATCTAGCACCCAATACAGAAGCACTTCAGAGTCATAGTGGGTTTTTTAGGGTTTTTTCCCCTTGTGGAAAGTGTTCTGCAACAGCTGTAGCCCTTCCCACCTCTGCTGCCCATCCTACTCCCAAGTGATTGGTACCAAAACCACTTGCTTCTGCCTTTGGTGATCTTTGTCACCATCCCAGCAGGCTGAAGGGTGGGTGGATAGAGAAGCTAAATTAGAAGCACGACCTCCACAGGAGAAATTGCCACGTGGGTCCTTGAACTGCAGAATCTTAGATACCTTTCAGCTGCTGATTGAAGAATGACCTCTTCCAGTGCAGGACCAGCACCATTTCTGGGGTGGGACTTGGGAACTGGCTAACAGCCAAGTGACACTGATTCAGAGCCATGTCTCCTGTGCCCATGTGCTTGGGGAGAAAGACCCTGGCTACTTCTGGATTGCAGGGCAGAACCTCTGTGTCAGTCAGCTGCAGGAGGAATCCCTCATAGCCTCATTCAACAAGCCCTCAGGAAAGAAATGAAGCTGAACTTGCTATTCATTATGGGTTCTTCACATCTTCAGTAACAGAAGTTCACATTTTGCCCAATCCCTTTCTCTTTTTTTTCCTTCTTGACCTGAGCTGCAAGAAAATTTTGCTCTGTGGATAAACACATTTCCATTTAGGAAAAGAAAGTCATCTTTGCTGCACAACTGCTTCACCCTTCTTAGCTGTGAGAGTTCCTATTCTTCCATTTCCACAGGTAAGAATTTCCCTAGGGAGATAACTGTAGGCAGGGAAAAGGGGCTTAGTGTGCACTGCAGATCCCTCCTCCTCCCCCCAAAATCCATCCTGGTTTGTCACCCCACCCAATATTAACAAGAAAAGCCTCAACCTGAAGTCTCAGGGACTGTTTATTGAAAAAAATCTTTACTAAGAAATGGTTGATGTGGGGAATGTGTACATATGCAGTTATCTTTCTAAGTATCACACATGCAGCAGTATTTTTGTTTTGCAGATGAGAAGCAGCAGCACAAGCAGGTTAAGAAACTCCTCTGTAGTGAAAATTGGGAATTTGTATCAAAACTATGCCCACATTCCCTCCTTTCTACTCTTTAGTGCACATTTCTGCTAGTGTAACTGGTTAGCAAGACAACACTTGTTAGGATCTTGTACTATTTACCTGTTTAGCATCCTCTATATTACAGGGAAATCTCAAAGGCACTTTTTCACTGCAGCCCATTTGATAAATCACGTAGCACGGACCAATTTTTGTCCTTCTCAAAAGGGGTTCTGTTCCACTGGATGGAAAAATAGGATTGCAGTGTGCAACAGTCAGACTGTGGGAATGGAAAATGATGCCTGACCCTCTTCCAGTGCTACTTCTATGATAATCTAAAGCTTTAGATCCTTGATTCTTTGTCTTCTCTTGAGACAGAGTGATAAAATGCATTCATTACCTCTACTTCAGTGGATGGAAAATGAGGAGAAAGTGGTTGTTTATTAGATGTCAAGAAATACCAAACCCTTTTAACTTGTACTCTAAGAAAAGGGGGAAAGGGAAAAAGGTAATTTTCTAGGAAGCTCCTGTCACTGTTTGAAAAGAGAGAGTGAAAAAGACTGCTTTTATTATCTGCTTTATTTATGGTTACTTCATAACGACACAGACAAGTACATTAGTTGCTCAGCCACTTTCCTGCTGCTTCCTTTGTAAAGACAAAGGAGCAATCAAACCTGTGCCTGTTTGCTGAAAGCTGAATTCAATAGGCAACTAACAGTGGTTTCCATGGGGCTCATCTGGGAAAATGGAGGGGTATGAAGAGTTAACAGGGATTTACATGACCCTGGACCTTAGGGCAGCAGGGTTTAGGCAAAGAGGTCAACTAAGGAGGGAAAACCAAAGCCAAAGGTGAGTTTTAAAGGATTTCCTAATTCTTTCTGGGCTATTGTTCCTTTTAAACCTGTTGAAGGAGAACATCTTGCCCAGGTGGGAAGCAGGGATGAGTCTGCAGCAGTGTCACCCATAAAAAAAGGCAGCTAGAGCATTAGTCACAGTGCCTGTGCCTTGGTTTAGGCTTGAGAGCCAAGGGGATTCAGGATCAGCATGGTTACAGAAGAGTTGTTCCCAAATGTGATTGCCAGCCTTATTTCTCAACCCAGCAGAGGATCAAGGGTGAAGGACAGCCAAGTACCAGAAACGGTGGGGGGAAAAAAATAGGAGGGTTTTATATTTGTATCCAGAGCATTAATGGTAGGCTTGGTTTCAGAGACTTCAGCATCAGGTTAAGAGGTCAGTTCCCAGACCAGAACAAAGACAGCTGTAAAACTACAGCCTTTCCAACAGATCCACTGTGGTACCAAGAGACTTGGAAGCATTCTGTGGATCCAAAGGAACTGGTTTGGATTTAATGACCCTGTCTCTGATATTTGCTGTGATTAAAACTAGTGTCCATGTGAGTAAGCTCTAGAGGACAAGGCTCCAAAGAAGAGAGCAGCAACCCTGTCTCAATCACAGTCCTCCATCAGTTCCTTTTTCTGTTTTTCCATCCTTAAACACTAACAAAAAACCCTTAGATGTTATATTGTCTGGCTGATACTGCAGAGACATTTGTCCAGTCCATGTAACATTACATGGGAAGAGCAAACAACAGGGAGGGGAGGGGCACAGAAGGACAAGGCAATATTCCTTCCTGACCTCCTTGAGAAGTCCAGGCTGGGACATTTAGCATGAAACAGTCATTTTTCTGCTCTTCAGTATGGATTTTTTGATCACCTTATCCACACACTGATACAGCACAAAGCTTTCTTGCTACCAAGCACAGACAGTTCTCAATTAACTGTGTGGTTATGTGTACTGCACACAATGATCTCTGGATCCAGTTCTGTATCACTGGGGTACTGTTGACTTTCAATAGCAAGTGCTTAAAAAGATGGGAGGTCTTTAATGCACAGCTGTTTAAGGTGAATGAACAACACATCCCACAAGTGCTACAGCAGCCAAGAGGAAAGAAGTGATGTGGCTACTAAAAGCTGTTTCTAATAATCCAGCATGGACACAGAGCTAGCCCAAATATCCTCTGAGGCAGAGTGTTAATGTCCTATTAACCCATTCTGGAGCAAGCCAAGGGGGTTGCCACAGCTATGAAGGAAGTTTGGAGCAATATTGTGGGGAAAGGAATGACAGGAGCATCAGGATCTCTGACACCAGGGCAAGATCCTGTCCAGAAGGTAAGAGCTAAGGTTTGCTAAGCCCTCCTTGGCTTTTTCCCTTCAGTAATTTTTGCAAGCATTCTCCAGCAAACAATTTGTAGCTGTTCTGCACCATTCTGACCCCTGCACTTACCCCAGGAAAACCCAGGTTTGTGTAGCAGGTCGTATATGCATGCAACAGGTTGCTGATGTGTGGGTCACCTGGTTAACACATTGCTTCCCACCACAACCTGCTTGACACTTACTCCAAAACAAGCAGAGTCAAGCTGTGTGTTCCCTTGCACGTGTTCTGCCTGGTCTGACACCTTCAGATGTGAGGAGAAGGGGAGAAACATCCTCCAGCAGCATGGGGCATGCTGATCAGAGAATCATTAAGGCTGGAAAAGGTCACCAAGTCCAACCATCAACCCAACACTACCACGGTCACTAAACCATGTCCCAAAGAGCCACAGCTATGAATTTTTTTTGAACACTTCCAGGGATGGTGACTCTGCCACCTCCCTGGGCAGCCTTTTCCAATACCTCTCCACCCTTTCAGCAAGGAAATTCTTCCTAATATGCATTCTTTTGACTGGAAAGGTGGATACAGGAAGGAAACTGGAAGAAAGAGAAGAAAATAATGTAGAGGTGTGTGTTTGCATAGTGATCTTTCTTTACATAGGGGGAAAATAAACCCTTATCTGATGTATTTGTTAGCAGATAGCTCTTGGCATCGATTCTCCAGTGCAGTTAACTAGGAAGGTTAAAGGGATTTGGTTTGACTTCAGAAAAAGATTAATCCATCATCTTATTTGTGAAGTAACTACACTGACTTTCCCCCAAGAAACAGCTGCTCTGCTGGCTCAGGCAGACTTCAAACACCCAAGAGCAGGGTATTATTGGCACCCTCCATGGCAAAGGTGTAATCCTTGCATCTGTGTTCATGCAGAGTCCAGCACAGCTAGGAACAGGTAAGCAACAAAACTCTGGCTATCATCCTATCTCAGGAAAACCAGGACTAGCCAATTTCTGCTTATTTTGTCTGACTAAGATCCCTGTCTCTGTTCTGGCTTGTGTTTTTCTCACATTGCCATCATTACACGGTCTGACTGCAGCACTTGGCAGAGCAGCATCCTGGCAGGGCCATGGTTTCCCCATCCACTCTGCTATTACCCACACCCTGATGGCTGCCACAGCAGGAGTTTTTTTTCAGAGGTGATGTGTTGAAGCAAGGCTGCACAGGGAGGGAGGCAATACCTACCTACCAGGTGTTACATCATTTCTATGGTTCCTGACAGTTGTTTATCGTGGCATTCAATATCTAGGAGCATAGTGGCTGTCCAGGATGAAAGAATATACAGCTACCCATCTGAGATATTATGGCAGTACAGGAAAGAGTTGTAAAGAAGAGCAAGACAAGGCAACAAGCCTAAGGAGGAGTGCCTAGAAGGTTCTGCAAATGTAAAAGCACTTCTGTGCTAGACAACGTGCCAGGTGACCTAAAGGAAATCCACTTGGGGTCTCAAAGCCCTCAAAGTTAGAGCTCCCAGCCAAGCAACACCAGTGACACCATCCTCCTGCCAGAGCACACATCTGCTCCACAAAGCCCTGCCCCTCAGCTGAGAGAGCACAGGCTGGCTTTGACAACTCCAGAGCAGGGGAAAGAAATCCAAGCCCCCAAACCTGGGAGCATGGAGTCTGCTGCCTTGTTCAGAAAAGCTCATAAAGGGTTTAGGGAGAATGGAGGAGAAAAATGCCCCACAGAGCACTGCAGCCCCATCTGTCTCTGCCACGAGCAGGTACATTGGGCACTAAGGAGTTTGCTGTGAGACATTTTTCCCCTCTGCTGATGGATAACATTTCCAGAGTGTTATTAACTGCACTGGACTTGAACACTGCAGGGTGATCTATAGAGCAGTAGCAACGTTCAAGTATTTGGCACTCCAGACGTGGATTATAGAAAAGAGTAAAAATTGCAGCAGTTCCTTAGAGCATTGCCATCTGTCAAGGTGTGTGTGTGTGTACAGCCAGGGTGTAGCAGGGAATAGAAGGGAGCAGCTGAGGAAGGGCAGCTGGCTGGTGCAATGCATCACTTCTTTGAAAAAAAATGAAGAGGCTTCCATTTGTTTCCAGAAGCCCCAGCTGCTCACAGGAGTAAGAAACTGGGTGACCACAGGAAAATAAAGGAGGGAAGAGAGGCAGGTGATGGAAGGACAAGAAGATATTTTCAGGACAGGAAGGTCTGAGGAGGAGCCTGCTCAGGATACACTGTTTTGGAGACCAAGAGCAGAGGAGAACCTTGGTTTGAAAGCAGGCAATCCCTGTTTCCCACTGTACATTGCAGTAGATGGCTCAACCTCTCTTCAAAGTTAAGGGTTTGTGGAGCTTGAACCATTTTATCCAGCATTCCCCAAGGCAGAGGAAGGCACAGGGTGGTTTCTGCTCCCAGTAAGTACACATTGAATTATCAGGGAGCTGGTATGTGAGGGGAACAAGGACAGGCTAGACAGACACTTGCAGAATGAGGTGAGAGTATTTCCCAAGCAGTGCCTGACCTGCCACTTACCTCTGCTCTGATAACAGATTTGTGAGGTGCAAGCACAACAGTGATTTGAAAAATTAAATCTCTTTTGAAAGCAGTTCTCACTTCTGGATTGTGATCTACAAAACAGTCATATTTTCAAGATTTTTCTTCTGCTGTACCCTAAATTTACCGTGGTATAAAAGAACAGAGTTGGCCTCACACCTACTGGATACTGGTAAAGCTTGACTAGTTGCAAAGGGCTGGATCCAGATACCCAATTCCCTCCCTCTCCTTCCCCCAGCTGAAACCATCTGCCAAATTTAGGCACTAATCATTTCAGGCAACCTGAAACTGGCTTCCATAATCTTTGTCCAGCCTTCATCCACTCAGCAACACTATCTCTTTCCAGTTTCAGGGGCCTAATTAAATCATGGCATGCATTGGAAACAGCCATTCTTCTAGCAAGACTGAGCTGACCTCCTCAACTCATTTATTCCCTGATAGCCATCGTATGGAAGCACTCAACACCCCTGAGGGAAAAAAGATCCTGCACATCTCATTGATTCCAAGCTTTTCCCTGACTTCTCAAGCAGCTCTTATGTCTGTTGTATGACTGTACTCAGATCAGAAATTACCTGACCAGCTACAAAAATCCTCTCCCTCACCCACGTCTCTCAGGGAGACAAAGCTCTAAGAAAACAAAAGCATGGGCTCTATCCTTAGTGGATACAAGGGCAAGGCACAAAGTGATGCAATGGGAGCCCAAAGTGGTGTGACAAGAGGTGACAGTTATTGCTGTTGGACAGAGTTTGAAAATGTGAGTAATCATCAAGGTGTCATTTGTATTCTCTCTCTGATGAAAGCAGGAAAGCAATAGACAGCAAGACTTCAGCTTCTGGAGGGGAAAAACAGAGCTGAGGAAGAACCCAGAGCACTGATTGTTAGGCATCCAAAGCATTCCCCAGCTGTCAAGAGAAATTTAACTGTTTATAGCCTCCTGTTCCTGGGAGCCATTAAAAAACAAACAACAGCTGCTTCCCTTTTCTATCTAGCAGGATTAGGTTTGATCCTTATTGATTCTGTTTGGCATTTCTTTCACAGGGGTAGGAATTCCTGATCCCAGACCTGGCTTTAGGTGCTTAACACCCCTAGAGCAAACGTGTTTGCTAAGCTGATGTACTTGCAGCCTCACAGGGGCTGACTGTGGCACGACAAAATCCACCTAGAAATCTCAATGCAACCAAAAGGAATCAATGCAGAAGGAAATTCCATTGTCCCTGTCCAACTGGAGGAAGTGAGACCCATCAGAAGCCAGGCAAGGTTCCCTCTCCTAGATGCCTACCACCCATCCAGGCTCCCTGCATCCTGCTGTCTCCAAGAGCAGGCAGCTAGTAGCACAACGCTCAGAATCACACATTCCCCATCACACCAGGGGGATGCAGATCCCAAAAGCCTGTGCTGGCATGATCAAGCAGTTCCAGGTGTAAAAATGTGGAAGAAGAATGTTGAGATCAGGCCAGATGTTCAAGGGTTGCAGTTATACACAAGGAGAGGCACAGAAAGCCAATAGCTCATCCAAGTGTTACCTCTGAGCTGAGGTCCACCTCCCATTGGGAAGTGGCCCCCTGATTTCCATAGGCTGCTTTGGAAAGGTCATCCTCAGCCACTGTGAAAAGGCCAAAAGAGAGTTTCAGAAGCCTGAGGCTTAACAGGAGCAAAGGGACTTGTTGCTGCCTGTGCTTGCAGAGGCTTTTGCTCTAAGAGGAGCAGTTGAATCTGTCCCACTGGAGCAATGAGTCTCTTACAGGGTTCCTCTCTCTGCTCATCCATTCATTCCTCCCTTAGAGGAAGACAGGAGGGTTTCTGTGTTCAATGCTCCAAGTGCTGCTCAGTTTAAAGAATAAAGCTCCCCTGCACAAAAGCTCATTAGTCTCTGCTTGCCCAGGATCCATTCTTGCAGCAGAGCCCTGGAGCCCAATTCCCCCCTACCCATAACTCCATAACATCTCTACCTGAGCCTCCTGAACAGCCCAAAAGAGAAGAGCCCTTGAGAGTCTCTCCCAGTTTCCTTGGGAGACTTTGGAGTCAAGCTTCTCCTGGTGTGAATGCCCATGGAGGGACAGGAGAAGAACCAAAGCTCTCTCTGCAGCTTTATTCACACCACAGTGCTGCCTGTGCAGCATCCTGCTGTGCATGGACACACCAACCTCACCCCAGGCCAGAGCATGTCACCCTGAGGTCACACCTGGGATGCTCAGGAAGGTGAAGATCCAGAAGGAAAGCTGGAATTCATGAAATAAGCACAACTGCAGCATACCACATTTTACCAGCAGCAGCAAAAGGTTTTCAGATCCAGCTGTTCCCTGTTGATTCCAGTTGTCACACTGAAGTGGGGTGGGAGAAGGAAGATCTGATGGCTCAGATTCTGTTTACTGGTGGCCAAGGATGGGTCAAGCAACACTCCTTTAAAATCATGCTGCTTTGACACAGGATTTCTTCCAGTGGAACAAATGTCCTCTTGGAAGGAGACAAAAAAAATAGCTTTCTAAGTGAAACTCCCTCTCTTTGGTTTCCTCCCCACAGCAGAGTCAATCTTTAAGTGTTCCTGCACTTTCTTCTCCTCTCCTTGACCCATGGCCATGCCTGGGGGAGTTTCTCCACTACTTTCTTCCAAGTCAGTTAAAAAGAGTCTGGGGAATATTCATCATTCTGACATACCCCTTAGCTACAGCCTCTGTATCAAGTCAACATCCATCTTCCTTGCTCAGAGCTGCCTTCTGCAGGCTGGGGGGTCTGGACATGTAGCATTTTAGGGAAGAAGAGGGGCCCAGTCTCCTTAATTCATTATTTGAGGAGGCAGCCAGAGGGAGGAGATGAGCTCCACATCCCCTTGGGATGGGTACACAAAGCTCCAGGAATTAGACAAGAGGCTGGCTCTGCTTTCAACCACTAAGTCTGTTCAGGTCTCACAGACCAGACAGGAGCAGATTAATGCTTCATTTTCTTCCCTGTCGTTTAAATCACACTATTACCTGTCCAGCCACATTACCACATTTATTCCCTATCTCCTGCTCCACCTACCCTGTGCTCTCCCACCTCTTTGGAGATAAGCAGCTATAAAATAATGGGTTTACCTAAATGGAAAGCTATTAGGGTAATAAGTACAGCAAAGGCTAAAGAGACCTTCACACTGCTCAGCAGATTTGATTGTGGAAGTGGAAATGTTCACAAACACATGGATGTTAAAAAGAAACCTATGCAAAGGACCCCAGTTCCACCCTCTGGAGTCACCTTAGGGTAAGGGAATCACAATTCCATCATCTCAGTGCCACAGGACACCCAAGGACCCCAAGTCAAGCTCCCAGCCAACACCACAGCACACCCATGTGAGCAGTTCAGCTGAAGCTGCTCATGGAACTGGCATCAACCCACTTCTCAGCCAGGATATCCACACTGCAGTGCCAGTTTTGAATGGCTTCTGTTCAGCTGTCAGCTTTCCTCACTACAGAAACTTCTCTACACAAAGTTTTCTGCACCCAACCCACCCTTCAGGTGCAGCCAGAGAGGGCAGCTCCTCAGGAACCACAGCACAGCCCTCTGACACCCCACTAAGAAAAACCCTTCTCCATGGCATGTAGCAACCAAGAGGAGATGGGTCCCTGCAGCACCTGCCTCTTCTGCTCACTACTCTTGGTTTCATTCATTTACACTCTTCTCTCTCCCTCCCTGCCATCAGCACAAGCTATTCTGCAGCTCTCAGGTTCCTGAGGGCAGCACCAGAGCCTGCTTCATTCATTTACTTTCTCTTATCTCTCCCTCCCTGCCATCAGCACAAGCTATTCTGCAGCACTCAGGTTCCTGAGGGCAGCACCAGAGCCTGCTGAATTTGGTGTGTGGAGATAAAATGTGTTGTTACAGCCTTTGCAGGGGATGTACTAGCTGACATTTAGGACCAGCTCCCACAGACATGCTGCTCCTTTGCTTCCAGTGAAGGGGCCAATGCTCCTTGAAAGCTCCTGAAACTGAAGCTATTGGAAACCTCCTGCATCTTGCTGAAGCTCAGCACTTGTAGATTTGCATGTCCTGGACCACCTGCTCCATACACTTGATTTTTTACATGATTCCAAGAGCCTATAGTGGAGTTCAGGGTCAACCCCAGGAGAGAAGGGGCAACAGGGACAAGAAGTGACTCAGAGAATTTACTCTTCCATCCTTATTCAGCTGCTATACCCTCGAGTGCTGGCCAAAAACTGGGATGTAAAAATCTTACAAAGAACCTATCTACAGATATTAGCAGTATTTTTATGATCCCAAACTCAGCAGAGGGGTAATAGCAGGATCAGGCATGGATCACACTGTTGGGCCACAAAGAAAAACCTGTATTCCACTTATAAGACAGGCACAGGAGAATGTAATAACTACAAGTCTGGTTAGATACTGTACCAAAAACCATCTAAGCTATCTTCCAGCACTGGCACAACACATGGACAACATTGTTCCTCACCCTACAGAGAACAGAAAAGAAATGGTAGAAAAAGCTGCTCAGGAAAAGAAGAATTATTTTTTTCCCCTCCTGCTTTCTCCAAGTCTTTACAGAGCTAAGCAAGTTGACTCTATCAATAGCAAATCCTTCTTTCTGTTGTCAGCACCTGGAACGTTGAAGTCTGTAATTCTCCTACACACACTACAGGCTAGGCTGGGTAATACCTATTTTATCCTTCCTGTAATGAATTTTATCTCCTCCCTGGCCTTTCCATTCCAGCCTAAAACCTTACCTTGTTTTCTGTCAGCTCAGACATTCACCCCTCATCTGGCCAGGCAGGTTTTATCTGTTATTTTCTGTCTCATTACTTCTGGATTCATTGAGTTTTGCCACCGACTGAAACGACATTGGGATTTTCTATCAGCCCAGTGGTGCTCCTTCAGCAGCCTCTCCCTGATGGGATTCCTTGGCAGGAATCTCCTCTGAGAGGGTGGAGGACATGCAGTTCTTTCCCTCTGTAGAGCACAGTGGATGCCTTCCCTTGGCAGACCTACCACAGCTGCAAATCCCCTCGGGCTCTGCTCCTTGCTTGCAGCTGGAGCTGGTATCACGCTGAGGTCCAGCTCTGCTGCACAGCCCAAGCTCACTCTTCACTGGTACAAGGGCATATTTGTGTCAGACTGATCTGTAGGCTCCCAGCAGGAGAGTGCCTGCAGGTTTAGGTGTTCCAGGAGCAAAGCTGAAGGGCATTGGCTCTATCTAATGCCTGTGCAGTGCAGACTGGGGGATAACTTATTCACCAGCAGGACAGAGCTCAGCTTTCCCACTGTTAGAGCTGTCTCCTGCACTGGGTGGTGTACTGCAAGCCCCCAGCTCTCAGGGAGAGCACATCCCTTGCCAGCTGAATGCAGCAAGTCAGACTGACAAGGCAGCATCCTCTATTTGGAAGGAGCAGTGCTTTCCCCAGGTACAGCTGAACTCAGCAGAAGCCTGCTGGGGCAGCTCCCAGCTCACTTCAATAATAAAATGATGCCCACTTCAAAAATGGTGAGAGCCACAAGTGACAGAGGGAGGCTGCAGGTCCTCAGAAACATCTGGACATGGCTCTTGCCTGTGGCATCCCTGTTAGTGAGGGCACTAAGGACACAGCCAGACACTACTGCTCCCAGGCTCCCCTCGGTGTGAGCTGGAGGTGCTAAGAGGTAGAGAGGAGTCAGACATGGGAAGAAGGAGCAGTGTGGGCAAGTGTCAAAGAGAAAAGCTTCCTTTAGCTGTCTGAGTGTACATCTGTGGCTGTGCAACAGCCCAAGTGCCTCTTGGAAGCTCCTGGGCTATGCCCAACCCCAGAGGATAAGCTGTTGGCTTCTGCAGGGTTTGCCTCTAGCTCATGCTGTTAGCTCTGGAAGTCACAACTCCTCTTCCAGCAACTGAAGTGGAAGTTTAGACAAGGTTAGCCCAAGGAAAATAGCAGGAACAACAAACCCTGCCATCAAACTGGGCATGGTGCTGATAATGTCAGGGAAGCCAGACTGGCTGCAGCCCTGATTCCCCCATGGGCTTGTGCAGGATTTCAGTGGATCAACAGCCATTGAAAGAAATGCTGGGTCAGTGGTTATCATTAAATCCAAGCCCATGGAGCTTAGGCAGACACATACCCACTCTGAGCTCCATCCATCCCATCCCCTGCACGGTTCTTTTGTGAACTCTCTCCCCCTCATCTATGACAGATCCCTGTTTTGGAGATAAAACCTCTCTTTAGTAGCCCTAGACTAAAACTCTACCAGCCTTTCTGGATTCATCATCTCCAATGAACTAATCCAAATCTCCTCTACCAGCATCTCAAAGAGCAGCCTTCCTTTCATTGCTTCATTTGTTTGCCTTCCAAAAGTTCAGCTGCAGAATTGCTGAGCCTGGTTCTGATCTCAGTGGTGCAGTGATGACTCGGGGGCCTGATGCATCTGCTCCTGTGCAGAACAGAAGCTGGCAATAAATCTCAAACATTGCCCTTGGGAGCATTAAGTGTACAGCTGAAGGAAGGAGCAGCAGCCACCAACATCACCCTGGTGGCTAAAGGGAAGCAGCAGGATGAGGACATTTCTTTGCAGGTCAAGCCTCTCAGATTCCACCAGAAGCTGGCATCCACTCCATGAATTTGCCCCACCAGCAGCTCTGATACCTGTGGGACTGATGCTGAGCTCCCACACACTGAGCCCTAACTGGCATCAGGTCACTGGAGATGGGACTGTTCTGCACCAGCTGCTGCTTTGAGCACCCAAACATATCCAAAGTGGGTTTGTACCCCCTCCAGTGCCTTTCCTTCTGATTCAGAGCACATTCCCAGCACATGAGAATAAACCTGAGTCTTATGGTACAGACACAGAGTCCAGGGAGCTTATCCCCACCCTGCTGTACACTGCAAATCATCTCCAGCAAAATCACTTCCACCTTTTACACTCATCTGCTTGCAGTCAGAGGCACAGTCACAGCAGAGAGCCCCCTCCCCAATTCTCAGGAGACTGCCCTCACCTCAGAGAGAGTTGGCTGAGGACAACACACTGGCAGAACCAGCCAGCTCCCTCCCTCTGCCCTACCCCCATCTCACCTTCAGGCTATTTTTATAGATGGTATTTAAAGTTTTAAGTCTCTAATAATACACTGCTTATTTCTGTGCTGCCACACTTAACTCTGTCAGCTTCTCCCTTGCCCTCCAAATGCAGAGTGGGGAAGGCAGCCAGGTTGGGATGCAGTGACAGATGCTGCTCTGGCTCACACTGGGGCTGATGGTGTGGGGAGAATATTTGCTCCCACTTCAGAGGGGCCACATATTGCTCCTTTATGAGTGTATTTGTGCAAAAAGTTGAGATTTAAGAAGGGAGGTTAGTGCTTCAGTTCCTACAGTCACTTCTGGAGTTATTTCACAGCACACTTCCACCCCCTTTTTCCATTGCAATATAATGTTTAGGAGGTCAGCTCTTTTTCTTCAAGAATAAACTAGAGTTCTATGTTAAAATGTCTGATTTTCAAAGAAAATGTTTTTATTTTCCCTCAGTAAACTCACATTAATAAGATAGAAGATCTAACAACAACTCTGGAAACTAGAGAATGTGGGAGTGTTGAAGATAACAGACTCCAACACATGACATGGGGACATTCCAACACTACTCAGAGGATAATGCTTGTGTGGATTAATCAGAATTGTTGGATTTTCTTGAATTTGGGCAATTCCTCTCCTAGTTTTTAAGTCCTCTGCCTATACATGTGTGTGTGTGGTGCCACTGCTGCTTTGCTGAAGGTGTTATGGGGCAGTTCCAGGCACTAGGGCACCAGAGAGGACTTGGAAGGAGGACAAGCTAATTTTTGGGCCTGAAGAGGAAGGACAGAATGCACAAGTAACCCCTGTTACTTTGGATTTCCCCTGAGGCATTTCTAATGTCTAGAGCAACAGACCAATATCTTACCCCTCACCAGTAAGGGCTGACTGGACCTGAGGAGGGAAGAACAGACATTTCCTTTCCCAAACCAGACAAATTCCAGGTCCAGGAGGAATATTCCATATTCTCCTCATCCAAATGGATGCAGACATCCACCAGATGCTGCTGAAATCCTCTGCTGTTGTCACTGAGCACTGCCTCCACCAGCTTTCTCCCAAGAGCTGCATAAGAGCTGGAGATGGGCTCCCTTTCCTCTGCCTGCCTTCCATGCCCCCTCCCCTTCCATCACCAGTAAATCTGAGTCGACTGCAACATTAAACAAGAAAAATGTTACCTGAAAACCTGCTATGATTAAAGGACAGGCAGTGTAATTTCATAGTCTTTTCAAGTGAAATCCATAAAGGTTAAGTTTAATATCAGAGAGATGAGATTTCACCTCACTGGAGCTCCCAAACTTGGGTCAGGGATGCTCTTGTGAGAATTCTTCAGTGGTCTTGCCCTTCCCAGGACCCAGAGCATGCTCCACAGCCTGGCTTACACCTAGACAAAAACTGGCAGCTGATGGAAAACTGTGGCTCCTACATGCCCCCTTCCTATCCCAAACCCCTCCAACATCTCTGCCCATCATGGACCAGTCCATTTTCTGCTGGGAATCACTCTGCACCAGCTCTTCAGAAAGCCTGAATACACTCAACCTTTGAATTTTGCATTGCTGCAGCTTCACTAATCAACACAAGCCTGTCCAAGTCAATACAAAAGTCCTGACAGAAGATCTTGTGTATGAAATTGTGCACCAGGAGAAAGAACAGAAAGAAAAATTAATGTTTTCCCCTTAAAGACACCAGGAGCAGCATCTGGCTGGAGCTGCTGCTGGCTCTGGCTGTTCTAATCCAGAGGGGTAGGGAGGGAAATGAGTGGATCAAGCAAAGGGTGCAGCCCTGCTCCATGCTGGAGCCCTGTATCATCTGCCACCACTAATGCAGAACTGGAGGCAGTTGCTGTTTGAGGAGAAACAAGCAGCTTCCATTAAAATTCCTTTTCAAGCTTCTGCCAGCCTCTAACTCCAAACAAGCTGTTCCTTAGTCAAGTCTTTGAAGGATAAATTTGTCTTGGGATTATTTCCAGGCAGCTGAAAGAGCCCTTGAAACACCTTGTCCTCAGTACTGTGAGGGTGTAAGATACAAGGAGCTTTTTGAAAACTTCATTTCCCATCTCAGGCATCTGGCAGAGGAAACCTTTACTTTACAGACAGGTTAAGAGCAGTGATCTACCATCAACTACTAAAGCACTGCATGGGGACTTTGGAGATCTGGGCTCTTCTCCCTAGCACAAATAGCCTCTGTTAGGATGAAAAGTCACCTCATTGTTCTGTAAAACAAGTAGAATAATCCTTTTTTTACTGTCTCATCGAGATTTTTCAGCACAGAAAAAAGTCCCTCCTACCACTGTGCACATTCCACCTGAAATTAAGAGGCTGTTGGTACCAAAGGGAGGGACTTAGAGACTCCTTCAGAGCTTCCTTGGCAAGTTATCTTCCCAACAAGTAGAAAAATCCTTTTTTCACTGTCTCATTGAGATTTTTCAGCACAGGAAAAGTCTCTCCTACCACTGTGCACATTGCACCTGAAATTAAGAGCCTGTTGGTACCAAAGGGAGGGACTTAGAGACTCCTTCAGAGCTTCCTTGGCAAGTTATCTTCCCAAAAGTTATTTTAAAGATCAGAGCTGACTAATGCATTTATTGCCAGTTCAGAAGAAGCAGTGAAACCCACAAATTTCTGTGAGATATTAGGCAGCAGTGCAGTCCTGACATTTTCAGGCTGCTTTAGACACGAGCCCCATTTACTCCAGTACTTTCTCTGCCCAAAGATAGCACCAGCAGCTCTGCTAGAAAGCTCAAGAAAACCTTGCAGCAGGTGGATAGAAACTAACCTTTCCCCAGGGAAATTTTCTTCCTGACCCTGATTAATTAGGAGCTGCCTGATGCCCTGAAGCATGGAGATGAACACTACAGGCAGAACCCAAAAGGAAGACAAAAGGTCGCCCAGGGGAAGCAGCAGCTACCTGCCAACTGACAAGCTCTGACTTCAACTGTAAACTAGCCTGCAAGGGAATCTAAAGACATTTTAAAGAGCATTTTCCTGCCACAAAAGCAAGAGGCTTTCCTCCTTGGGAACTAACAGGTGTCTCCTGGGCTGAATTTCATTTCCTCTCTAATGAAAATTAATAGTAGTGGTGAAAACCAAGGCAAGGAGGAGCTATAGCTTCCTTCCTCTCCACAGCTCTGTGCCTGCCACTCTACCCCAAACCTCCTCCACTCTCAGACACAAACAGGTAGTCACTACATTTTAATTGAGTAGTACATTTTGCAGCCAATATCCTCTTTGGAGTCAGCACAATAACCATTTAAACACAAGGTCAATTTGCTTGCTCTAAGAGACCACAACGCTCAGATTACTCATTTCCACCATGTCTTCTCTTCCAGAGAGACAACTTTTCTCCCCTGTGTCTGCTCCTCTCTCTTTACTGTTGCCCCTCTGCTCTAACAGGCAGGAAAAGATTTCTGGCAAAAACTAAAACATCACTGAGGAGGAACATGCAGCTTTTCCTTGAAGAGAATAAAAAGACACCTCTCCAGAGAAGCCAGGATTTCAGAGCAAGCCTTTGCCTTCAGACTAAAAAGGGTGCACAGTTGTACCAGCCATAGCATTTTTTTCCCCTCAATTAAAACCCGAGATTAGAAGGGAAAAAGAAGAAAGAAAGGGGATTGATGGCATGGCATGTGGATGTCAGACATAAGGACTTCTCTAACACACATGCCAGGCATGGGTGACAATAAAGGCTCCCTATCATCTAACAAGTCCTTATAAGACAAATTTCTAAGGCCCAGGAGATGAAAATTGGTCTCCTCCACAGGGTAACAACACCAGTTGTTACCAGATAGAACTAGAGACAACTTGAGGGCCAATTCTCAGTCATTATTTAATTTAACATTCATGAGATCCCAACAGGGGAGCTAGAAATCTTCCACTTCTAAATCAAAATGCTGTATAAAATCCCATTTAAGTGATTCAGTGGAAATAAAGTGACCTTCAGAAATGTAGTTTCTCTGTGCCAGGCTGCATTCCAGCAATCTCCCAGGAATAACTCCCTGGGACCCACAAACCTCAGAGCTCTTCCTTGCACGGTCTATCAGTTGGAAACACCACTGGGACAAAGTGTCTGGTGCCTTAGAGGATCACATGAATGCTAATCCAAGCCATGGAGAGGATGTTTAATCATCTGTTGTCTGAAAAACATGTAGAATCCAAGCAGAGCTTAGGCTACAGATCAGTATTAGTTGAACTAGATGAGTTCAGATGTAGACCTCAACCCCTAGAACCTGAATGAAGGAGAAACTTTCTACCAAGGGCCATTTTATAGCCAAGACAAGTCCTGCAAAGCACACAAGTAGATCAGCTTTGCTCACAAGTCTTCTCTTTCTAACATTACACATGGTCCATTTCATCCTGAGGTATAACAAGCATCCAATTCACAGGTTTCTGAAGAAATTTTTGGTGCAGGCACATCTTTGGCCAGTCTGAGTCAGAAAATTCTGCAGTGCTGCTGATTTTTTTTCAAGACCTGCTAGAACCTGGGCTTAGACATTCAGACTGTAGCAGTTCTTGCTAACCAAGGGTTGGCTTTTCAAGCAGAAGATGCTGATACTGAGCTTCCAGTTGTGTTGAGGCTGGCCACTGATGCCAGCCCTGAGGTTTAGAGCATGCCAGACCCTCTGCATTCAAAAGCTGCTCAAGAGCTACTCAGGTTTTCTTGTCAAGGAAAAGAGAGGGCATCTGCTGAAGAGGGCTGATATACAACTGTGTACCTGGCTGGCTCTCCTCAAAGCATCAGATCCTGCATGCTGATTGCAGGAGAAGGAAGGGTCAGATTTATCTGGAAGGCTGAGTCACAGCCAGATGCTTCTGCAGTGAGTCACTTCTCTGGCAAAGTGCAAGCTGACCTAACTGATGGTGACCTTTGTGTCCCAAATCATCTGGTCTCGCTGGAAGTGACAGCAGGAAGAAATCTGAAAGAAATCTGCTCACTCAGCAGCATAATAACCCCTTCTATAGATGACTCCAGGGAACAAGGTCAGTTAAGCCCTTGGGAAACCATTCTGCAATTTCACTGAAGATGGTATAGTCTGTTTTATGGTTTCCAGCCAAAGAACCTCCTCTTCTGAAGTGGAACTGAGGGAAGTGCCAGTGGAAGGTGGACAGCCAGTACATGCTAACCCACAGCAAGTCTCTGATACCCCATCTCCATGATGATGCATACATAGCATGGCCCATGCCACTTTTGTCACAGAGTTACCACATTTAAACACTTCTGAATATTATGACTTGAAAAGCAACAGGGCTGAATCTGAATCTGTCTTGTTTCCTCTCTCCCTCTGATGCATATGTAGCATGGCCCATGCCACTTTTGTTACAGAAAGAGTTACCACATTTAAACACCTCTGAATATTATGACTTGAAAAGCAACAGGGCTGAATCTGAATCTGTCTTGTTTCCTCTCTCCCTCTCTCTGTCCCCTCTATTGTCTATTTTTCTGTTAACCCTGTAGTATGGTAATATCTCTTCTAGCTTAGTCTCAAAGCTTTCCAAAAAAAAACACCTATTTCATCTTGGTTCTACTTTACCTTGCAAAGCTCCTGCCTGTTCTCACTTCCAGCAGTTTCCATTCCTTCCCTGACAAGAAAAAAAAGTTAATTCTAGCTTCATGCACAGGTTTTTTTCCCTTTTTCCCCAGGTGCTACAGCTCTACTTGTGCTCACTGATCCTGTCAGCCCTAGGAGACAATGCAGGAGGGTCAGTCCAGGTTATAGCCACAATGGAGAAGGAGCAGTGCTACCACAATGAAGAGCTCCCAGCTCAGCAGGTGGTGGATCTTTGGATGAACACTGGCCCACATGGTGCAATAAAACAAGGGCTCACTACTAGAAAGATGTTTTTATAGATGGCAGGCTGAAAAAACCAACCCAGATTCCCTTGCAGACTCGAAGATTCTTGTGCATTTCTATTCAAGATCCAAAGGTAATTTGTCAAGAGATTCAATTTGATTCTAGAGCTCCTAGAACGGGTAATTGCATTCTGTCCCCACTTGTCACACTGACTTCCCTGCCTCCCTTTCATAACCCCAAGTCTAACACACTTGAACAAGTGTATTCTGCATGTCAGGATGCATTACCACACCTTAACCAAGACAGGAAAAATTAAGGCACAAAGGGACCAAGTGATGTAAGAGCTTATGCAGATCTAAGAGTCAGACCTGGGGCATCCTACGCTCCCAAGGCAGCTGTGGGTTTTGTGTGAGAGGCAGCAAACTGAGTCATGCAGAGCTCCAGAAGCACTTGTGCATCTTATTGCTTCTTCCTACCTCCTAAGGGCATTCCAGGCTGGGGACACATTCCCAGTGTTCCTTTGAAACTGCATGTTATCATTTTGTCTCATGGGAAAAACATTCCCTCTCCTCCTCACCTTGCTGTTTTTCATTCCTAACTACAGCTGATCCCTTTTCCTTTCAGGAAAAAACTCTCCCCCACCTCACAGGACCTCCTCAGTGCTGCTGGGCTGGCTCTTCCCACTGTCCCTCTGCAGCCAGGATGAGGTTCCCCAGTGGTCACCCAGCTTTCTGCAGGGCTGCTTCCTCCCAGCCAGCCACTAGCACAGGGCATTAGAAGAGTTAAACTAATCAATACCAGGGGAACACATTAAGTGGACTGGTTTGCAGCCATCAATCAGCCCCATTTACACAAGAACTGTCAGGCTACAAATAGAGAAGGAGGTTATGTGAAACAATCCTGTCTGCAGGTTTTTAGCACTCTTTACAAATTGCTGTGGTGAATAACTTGTTGCCTGTATTTATCCCTTCTCAAATTGTCTCTTAGCTACAGCCATCCATCTTAATTCCTCTCCACTTGCTCCAGACACTCTCTGCTGCTACCTCATCATTTTACATTTGGACACTGCCACTTGGCTGTGCCTTGCTCAGGTACATAGAGCAATCTCTGGAGGACAGAGCCCTCCCTGGGGCCACGCCACTGGCTTCAATACAAACCCTGCATGGCCTTTCACACGTTTCCCCACCTCTGACTGAGGCAGCAGGTTTGCAAGAGATCCAAGTGTTGGCACCAGGACACCTGGGTGGCAGCCAGGACAGTGCTACTAACAGCCTTGGAAAGCAAAGCACCTGCTCTGGGGAAAGGTTCTTTTGCAGGGCACATGGTGGGGCTTCACTGAAACACTTTTACAAAGGTGTTTGAGTCAGGTCAGAGCTTTGCAAGCCTGAGTTTGCCCTGGCACAAGAGTCACAGCTCCGTGTGTCACAGCAGTGACAAATCCTGGGCTTGATGCTCAGATCTCTTGCAATTTCCAGCTGCCAGCAGTACAAAGCACACAGCAGTTATTCTAGCAGTCCTCCTTTGAGACAAGAGTGGCATACACAGGCCATTTGAGAGGGAAACTGCAGATCAGAGACATCCCTGAGAAACAGACACCACGCTCAGACAAGCTCCAGCACCGCTCTGCTCCAACCCACATTAGAAAAGCAGCAGACAAGCAGCTAGTAAAAGCTGATCCTCCTTCAGCAGGCTGCCTTACACCAACTCAGAGGTGGTTTCTGTGTCAGTTTTCTCCCTGCTCTCTCTCAGAAGAGCACTGTCTTCATCCTTAAAGCCCTTCCATCCAACCACAGGCACACGCCTTCATCTGCTCTTCAGAGCACTCACTCTCACATCTTATATCTCCACAGTTGTCCTGCTCATTTAAAAAAAATCATCTTCAAAATTAAATGCCCTACTTTCCCCCCTGCCTGAGATTCTCTCCTTCATTTGCCACTCTCAAATATTTGCTAGCCAACGTGTCAAAACCAGTGCTTTCCCTAATTTGTACTCTGCATTGCCTCTTTTTTATTTGCCTCTGAGAAGTGTTAAGAGTGTAGTGTTTGTATGAAAGATGCTATACAAAATAAACTTGTATTGTGCTATAAATCTCAGCCAAAGTACAGCTACAATAGGTGCAAAATTATAGGCTACAAGTAGGTGGTTTGAAAGCACGTACTTATGTAGGAGGGAAGAATGATTCCCTTCACAACAGCCATCACTGGGGAGAACTGTAGCTTGTGTTATTCCACTGATCAGGCTATAGAGGACTCACTTCTTCAAATCCAGAACTCAAAAGGTCAGGTTTTGGTAAAAGAACACTGACAAGATCAAGCCTCCAACGCCCTGGAGACACTACATCAGACTCTGGAGAGACCTTCCCACTTAAAACATCAGAGAGAAGTGTCTTGGTCAATGGCAGCATATGAATCAGTGGCAGGAGTGAGACAGATTGAGGGACTCCAATTTCTGTGCTGTGCCATCCAGAGAAATTACAAGGACAATTGGAGGCAGGTCCTGTGTAGGTGTAAGTGGATGGCAGCCACGTGGAAGCAGAGCAATGTTTTGCAAGGGGGAGAGGAGCTCTCTTTCTCAAAGGCAAGAGGAGAAAGCAACACTGAAGAACCTTAAGTGGTTTGTCCAAGTGCATTTCCCCAGGGGATGTGTCTAGGTTCCATCTCACAGCCCCTGAGCCAGTCGGGCTCCCCATGAGACCACACCTCTCTTGGAGCTCTGCTCTCAGCTTTCCCAATCATCACAAGTCCTCTCTTCCTCACTACTTCTCTTTTTCCCTTTACAAAAAAACAGAATGCAGTCAAATATCATCCCTGTGGGGCTCATTCCTCAGCCTCACCTCCAACTTATTCTCATTTCTTCTCGCTGAGAAAACCTCGACTTCCCAAATCAAGTGCCTGAGCCTGGCACCTAGAGTGGCCCCGTGATCTCTGTGCTGCCATGGAGCCTGATTTATTCAGCACCACTGCTACCAGCCTGCTAACAGACAACCCTAAGAGCTCTCCTCTCCAAACCAGGGCCTGCCTCTTGCATTATGTAAGATCTCTCCACCTAGAATATTCCCCAAGCTGAAGAGCTGTTCGTACAAGAGACGAACGCTCTGGCTGGACGCTTATTTTTATTATGTTTAATTCACTTGATCCATTGCTAATTTCCCTTCTGCTGCCTGCCTGTCAGGAATCCACGTCTCAGCAATTCAGAGCAGAGCAGCCTAAGCATACATCAGGCTTCATAAAGAGCACCCCAGTGGCTCAGGCTTGCTGACAGAGCTGCCAAGCAATACCGATCTCCTGTGATCAGCCTCGAGAGGCACAGCTCTCCAGGGTCAGACAGGGTGACTGCCTTCCAGCTAGGCTTCCCTGCTTGCTCCTCACTGCCTCAAGTCTCTTTTATTGTGCCCTCCCTTCCTGGCATTACTGCTGTTATCTAGTAGCCACAACAGACCCCTGGCAAAAGCCTGAAACCCCAATTTGGGCAGAAAGCTTTGCTCCCAGAGCTTCTTGAAATAGATGGCATCAAGGGGAGGGTAAAAAGGGGTTGTGACCTGCTGCTTCATAAGAGGGGAGAGACACAGCAGGATGCAAGGACTTGCCCCTTGGCACCCAGTTTACAAGCCAGCTGACTCCTAGGCTCAGGCTTTAGGCACACAAGGAGCCTTCATGCCAGGAGCATCAGCACTCACACACCCCTCCCGAGGCAGGCTGACAGCCCCAGGCAGAACAATCCCCCAGAGGTTACACACAAGGTCACCAGAAGGCCTTCCCCATGGGAGCCAGAGATGGGCAGAGCTCATCTGCCAGCCTGACACCCAGGACTGTCACTGCAAGGATTACTGTTCCCCTCACAGCTAGCTGAAAGCCTCAATTCCCCCAGACAGCAGCTAAAATAGGTTATCATATGGAAGCAAAGAGCACTACAACTTGAGCTCTGTGCAAAACATTTTTTTCTTCATATGCTAGACAAAGCTGAAGCATCTAACATTTTTTAGATGTACTTTCCATTGGCATGAAAATATTGTTTCTCCTGGAAATAACACACACACACCCCCCTCCATGTTTCAACCCCTGTATATGTAATCATAGCATTTGGGGTTGAGCAAAACATTCATTTTTCTCCTGAAAAACTATTAGTTCAATGTGGCGTGAGCTCATGAATAGTTCCAGTCAACACAAATTGTATTTTCCAGCAGAGGAATAAATTCAGCCTCCTCCACTCCTTAAATCAGTTCTAATTATGGGAGTGGAAGAGTCAGAGATGCCCTTGGAGATGGCAAAATGAACATTCCTCTCCAGACAGGAAAAGAAAGGCAAAAATAAAGCAAAAAGTCTGCCCAAAGAGGAAAGCAAAGGAGATGTCTGGGGTTGATTTCACTCTATGACATATCAAGGGAAAGGCATCTATGCCTTTTTCTGAGGGTTACATGTAAAGCCATGATTGCCCTTCCCATCCACATCCCTTCTGCTTCCTCCAGCAGCCTCTGAAAGAGTCAGTTCCATCTCCACCAACGCCAGGACAGCCAAACACACCTACATTTAACAGAAACCTCTTTCTCCAACCACAACACACCCCCACTGCCTGATGAAGAGCCCCCAGGAGCATCTGCACCCAATGCAGCCATGCCCACCAGCTTCACAACTAGGAGGTTGCAACAACAGCTTAGCCAACAAGATTTCATCCCTGCCTCTTCCCTGATTATATACCTATGGATCTGATAGATCCTGGAGCCCTTCTGCACCCCATGATGCAACTATGTACAGCTAGTTGATGTAATTCTACTTGAGGCTGTCTTGTTGAGTGGACAGAACTTAGCTGAGGGCAGCAAGGAGGAGAAAAATCTGGCGAGGCTAAAGCATCACAATTAAATCAGACATTTCCAAACTCTTCAAAAAGAGGCTTAAAGCAATTGATGGGCAGAAGTGCTTCAAGCCTGGAGATCCCAGGAGAAAATCCAGAACTCTGACCATTTATCTGCCTCCATAGCTGGGACAATCATGCAGGCTAGCAACTGAAACTGTGCTCTGGCTAGCAGACTAAGGACATTGCCCCAAACCATTAAAGCTCAGCCTTTGTGCAAGGGTAGAAAAATACAAGGAACTAAAGAATCCTGAGGAGGAAAAACACTTGGCCAAGTTAAGGGGTTGGTTTTCATCTTATTTAGAAATTCTACCCTGGGTCATCATTTGAACCAAGTTGGGATTTGGGGGAGTATTTTTTTTTAGATTTTTCTCACAATGACATTCCTTTTGGTAATTTTTCCCTTGACATAAAACAAGGATACCCTGGTCTCACTGTTTCTACTGAAAAGAGGAAAGAATAAAGAGGAAACAAGGACATCAAAACATGGGAGTGATTAAAGTTCACAGCCATTGGATAAACAGTTCCTATGTGCTGCTGATTTATTTTGCCTTTCCCAAATCAATTTCCCAATGATCATAAACACAAACTCCCATCTGGCATGAATAGTTTCATAGATCCACATCAGACATTTGGGAAAAGAGGCTGCAAAGCCTGTTAACCCAATTCATTCACAACACCACCACACTCACCAATGAAGCTGAACCCTAAACCATCAGAGAACACAAACCTAACCAGGTAGGTGGGTTTTTTTCCATACTGACCTATAGGACAGTGCTTACAATTAAAATCTATTATTATCTTTCCTTTCAAATAAGCCATGAATGATCTTCTAGGTCACTGAACCTTTTTGCATTCATCAGAACCCTTAGCCAGGTAAAGCCTGACCTGCTTTCCAAGTCTTTCAGTGACCAGAAGAAAAGCTGGGTTGTCCCCAGCTTTATTGTTGTCATCCCAACTGAAGAAGTGCAGTCAGACCCCAACTGGGGTCAGTCCATCTGTCCTAAACTTTGCACACATCTAAGACTAGCTGGAGTGCTCCTCAGGGTGCCCCCAGCAGCTCAGGGAAAGGAGGCAAAGACCCTGGGGAGGACAGCACAGAGCATCCCCATCTCAGAGATCAGCAATAGCAGAGGTAATATATAAATCTCTATAAATTTTATCTATAAAACCTCTATTTCTGTCCAGACTGCTGCTTGGCTGGGCTCAAACCAGATAAGCCACATAACATCCATGGTTTGTGGCACAGTGGCTGGCAAGAGGTAGGTGAAAGACAGAAGAAGACAAATACTGCACCTATGGATGTCCCTTTAGTTTTTTTTGGGGGGAAACACCACAGCAGGTTCAGAGAGTCAAGAAAAAAAGTTACTTCCTTCTTTGTTTGCATCTTTAAATCTGGCAATTAGCAAATCAGTGTGCAAGTGTGATCAGGCTTGACAGGCAGAGCTACAATAGTGATAACTCCAATGGAAAAACACATGAAACAAGAATAATATTTACAGAATGCAGAAACAGCAGGTAAATATTTTTATGCAGTATAAACTGTACACATTTAAAGTGTTTTCAATGTTCCTCTCAACGTAATTATTTGTATTGAGCTGAATGTAACAGGTCTTGGAGAAAAAAGGCATTATGCAAACAAATATGCTACAAAACAGTTAAATATGGAATTTTTAAGACAACAGATTGTCAGAAGACAGAACCCTCACACCTGAGCTGCAGCATTGTAAAGGTATTTTGTGGTCAACATCAGCAGGAGCTCCCTGCAAGTCATGCTGACACCTTCAGCTTCTTGGCACATCCCCCAGGGCTGCATTTTTCCATCCTGACACTGCATTTTGCCACTATTCTGTGGGAAAAATGTGACTGTGTGGCTTCAGTCAAGCAATGCAGAGGGATGTAGAGAGTAGAGCTGATGTCTTTACATCAGAGTTGTCTAAAATAGTTAAGGTGACACTTGATGTACCTAGAGATGCCCCAGGACAAGAGGTTCACTGCCATGTGACTTCTGGGGAAAGACAAGTTTTGTCTTGTCATCACCTAGCCAGTCTTCAAAAGGTCTCCCTCTGCACTTGAGAGAAAAAAGCTGCTGAAAATAGGGTCACTTGATCACCTGCCTTAATACTTCCAGCAAAAATGCAGTCCAAGGGAAGAATGAAGCTGGAACAGGCAGTGAAATATCCCAGCAACGTGCTTCCCTTAGTGACTGTTACAACAGCAAACAAACATTGCTGAACCCACGTTCAGCTAACAGGCTCACCTTGAGAAAACACCCCTTTCCTTTAGGTACTGCTTGTGGTGGTTTTAAGAGCAGGAAAAAAAATGATGGAAAGCAAGCCTTGATGCCAAGATATTGTGATTTCCTCTATTTGCTGTTGAAGTAGGAGAGAATTTCATTCAGCATTTATTTTTTCCACAAGGCCATGACCAGACACAATTGGTATTATCTGTTTCTACAGGCTGTGTGTCACAGAAGCTTTGCTGCTGATTCAGTAATGGTATCTGGGTGGGGATGAAAGCAGGAGCAGGTATGCACACACAGGCACCTCCAAACAGCAGAACAAAGCATCTCCCTGGGAGCAGCAATACAAGTCACAGTCCATCTCCTTTCACCTTCTGCCTCATTAGAAGAGAGGTTCTTCTGGGCCTCAGCTAGGAGTTGATACTGGCTTTTAATTACCTAGTGTACATTTTAAACACTTCCCCAGTTACCTTTGTCTCTCTCCCATGACAGTCCCACAATAAATTCATGGGCTACAGTCCTTTCCCAAATTCCATTGGAATATAAAAAGCCATCTAGGTAATAACACCAGCCTGCCTATAATTCTAGGGAAAAGGGGTTTTCTTCCCCTCTCATGTCACCCCCTTCCCAAGCTGAGCTCTCTTTGGATGCTGGACTTCACTTCAGCTCACTAATGATTATTATCTCCTCTAGCAATAAATAGAAAGACTCCAGCTTGATTCTGCAAGGATATTTATTACCCAGGGTGGCCTTTGATCCTGTTTAGTCTAATTGAGCCTGGCACACAGCTCCAGGTTGCTAATGTATTTCTACCATCAACTATATTTGCAGGCAGATGGAAGTTACACGATTGCCTCCTTTCCCTGCCATTAGTGAAGCAGTCAGCTCCTTACTTTTACTTACCATTTAATTACAAGGCATATGGAAATGTCTGCAACACTGAAGCCAAGGCCCTTGCACAGATTTCAGCGCTCAGACTTTTGCCTTCCAGCCTCTCTCCTTTTACAAAGGTTGAAAAAAACCCTAAAACAGAGACTCCACAGCGTTCAGAAAGAAGAGAGCCCTTTGTGAGCCATGCTGGGGTGTGCTGCTGCCTCAGGGAAGATGCTCTTAGTGGATGTGGATTCAGCACGGTGGAAGAAGCAGCTAGCAAAATAGCTCCTGCATCTCCACCACCACAGGGGCTTTTCTGGTGATAGCTCATGCCCAGATCCCCAGCACTGCCTTGCTCAGACAGACATGCCCTGGCTGTCATTAGACCAGTTTAGCTTGGGCAAGGATCTTAGCATAGCTGGAGGTACTTAGACCTCATCAGCTAATCACCTGAACATTTACTCAACAACAGCTCTCTGAAATGTCAGACACCTAGTAAAAATTTGAGCTGCTTCAACTCCTACCTGGTTTTAAATATCAAGATGCCATTAGCTGTGCTCCTTGCCCTCTAGGAGGGAACAATGGCAATTCCTGGGCTCTTGGCATCTCTCTTTCATCTCCCTCCTCTCCAGATGCCCAGGAGGAGATGGGCACTGATCTCCAGGCCCCCCCACTTGGTACAGCAGGCAGGGAGAGGCTTCAAGTGGACCAGGAAGGGATGGGTGAGGGATGCCTTCTAGCCATTTATTTCTCAATGCACTTTTCATCCCAAAGCAAGCTGTAGAGTAGCTACATCCTAGATGCAAATAGCTTCTGGTTGGTTTATGTGCTCCTGGTCCACTGAAAAGGGGAGTTTCAAAGACTTTTCTTCATACTGATGGCATGTTCCAGTGATCTTACAGAAAAGACCCAGACAGGGATGATGTGGCCTCAGTCTGAGAGATCAGGGTACAGCTCAGAGAGCAGCAGCCCTTAAGGGAGTCCATTAAAACAAGCTGCACTGCAGTTCAGCCCTTCCTGATGTCTCATTAGCTGAGGTTCCCTTGTTTTATTTTACTGTTTTCAAATTGAATTCACCGTAAAACAAACCTGAGAGTAGAAACAAACCAAAGACAATGGGGGAAGGGGGGAAGAGGGTGATGGAAACGTGACATTCATTTCCTCCCCTGAAAAGATGCCTGACAATTTCCCTTTCTGAGCAAGTGACAGTCGTATTCAGTGGGATAATTGAATCCCTGTCACTTAGACAGAAAAAACAGATCAAACCTACAATAAGATCACCCCCAGAAGTATTTAAAAAATAAAAGGAACAGACAATAAAAGCAAATACATTGTACAGAGTGGTCTAAAACACTCTTGGCCTGACCTATCCCAATACATGAGTTATACCCAGCTATGTGAGAGCATAAACATGAACCCTTTGGGTAGCAATGAGACCACAGCCATCATTTTCTCTGGTTTAGAATTGCTTCTCTGGTTCCACAGACCTCATGCACCTCACACATGGCCCCAAAAATATATTACACATGAAGGAGGCTTCATCTTTAGCAGGTCAAGAGAGGTGCCTAAACACCTAGTGGCTCACAACATCTGGATAGATCATTTCACTGTTTGCTCAGGAGTTGAGAAAAGAGTCACCTGCCACCTCACCCCCTTCCCTCCCTTCTCTCCAAAAACAAATCAGCAAGCTGGTGCTCCACCCCCATACTGGTGAACTGGGAAATTCCACCCTATAATCTTCCTGTGAAATTTAAAAGCAAAACTGCCCTTGTCTTTGAAAAACAGACAGGACTTTTGTGTTCCCAACAGCAGCATCACGTCTGTGTATCCTCTTCTAAACACTGATCCCAGAATGCTGGATTCTCAATAGCTGTGAGTCATCACTATCATAGCCTCACTTTTGGATTTGTCTGATTTTTTTTCCCCCCCATCTTTTCCTCTCCTTCAGAAAAAACTCTCCCTCACTTGCACACTTTCTCCCTTGCTTTCCTTCCCCCCACCACCAACAGAAACCTACAATTCTCTTTTCCCTTTCTCTATTTCCATTCTCTGTTTCACTGACTTCAATTCAATTTAAACCAAATTGCTTTATTGGTGTCACTGAAAAGACCAGGATTGCAAAAGCCATTATAAAACATGTACCATACACATTATGTAAAAAATACTTAAGGAAGGAATACTCCAGCAAATGCAATCAATATATTTCACACAAAGCATTACCAGGAATGGAAAAAAGAGAGGATTGAAGTCAAACTCTTGTTAAGTGCACTGCAAGCCTGCTCAAAATTCAGAGCTGATAATGTGTTAGCACATCAGCAGCAGCATTCCAGTTCCCACTGCTGGGCTCGCCGCTGGCTCCCGTGCCCTGGCTCTGGCAGCAGCCTCTCACCCATCAATAATCTCTTATTATTTCAAGGATTCTGGGCTGAGGACTAGAGCTGGTTCCTTTGGATCTCTCCTTAGTGTATGGCTGCTGATAAAACTAGATCTCCATCCCTGTCACTTCTGAGTCACGTTTCAGAGACGTAGCAGGCGCTGGGGGTGGGGAGAAGGCAGTTACATCATTTCAGACCTAAAGAGGGAATAAGTCTATGGCCATTTTTAGAAGGCAGCCTTGTATCACATCTGCCTCGAAGCATGTTGCACTGGTTGTCTTTGTCTTCTCTAGAAATAATGCCTAGGGATATTGGTGACAGGGAAGACTCACAGCCAGAAGAGGGAGCAGATCCTTCAGCCCAGGAACTGTGCAATTCCACCCTTCCTCAAGGGGTCACGAGTATTTTCCTCTAACTCCTTTTAAAAATAAACCCTTTTTACCTTATCACACAGCCAGGTAGCAAACCTCTGCCTGGTGCACTTCAGAGTCACCTTGAAGCAAACAGCATGCTGTGGGAGATGTGACACCACACTCAACAAGAGCAAAGCTCAGAACCTGGTCCCCAGGGATCAAGGGCAAGGTTTCAAAAGGTAAAAGCCTCTGAAGTCAGTGTAAATGCAGAGATTTTCAGAAGCCACAAGCAATCTGGAGGCCAGATCAGTTAATGCAGGACACAGAGGCTTCTCTGGAATGGATCTTGGGGGAAAGCACCAGCTAACCTCACTGCTGGAGATTTCCACTTCTCTTCCTCATCTTCCCAAACCCTCTTTCTCTATTTCCCCACACCTCTCTCCAAGCTGCAGAACAGGCTGCAGTGCTAAGGGTCCATTCTTGCTCCATTTCCCCACCAGTCTGGCTTTGAGATACCAGACAGTTGTTTTCACTTCTCCCTTGTGTTGTTGGATCATCAGCTCCTTTTTCTGACAACTCCTGGATGCCCCAATGCAGACAAAATCCTCTCACCTCCCTGAGAAAAACTTTTCTCGAGGAAATAGAGTGTGTTCCACTTACTGCAGAGATTAAGAGGCCTCTACTAATAGTCTGCTTTCTGAAAGAGAACATATATACCCTTTCTCAAATAGTCTCAGGGACAAGTGGTAATCCAAGTGAGGAGATGATGCTGGAAAAAAAAATGGGAATTTACTCTTTGCACTTCCCATCACAAGCATCTTCTCACTCCATTCAAGCCAGATAAAAGTGAATTTTAAGGAACATGTGCCCAATGGCTTGAGACCAAACACAACCTAGTATTTACAGATGTAATCATTTCACAACAGAATTGTCTCCTTGGGGAGAATGAGGGTTTTTTTTTTTGATCTAGTGGACTAATCATTATTAATAGGAATAGTTGTTTCCTCCTCTGGCTTGTGTCCTTTACAGCAGATAAAATGTTTGTGAAATAGTTTCCTATTTGTTATATACTGAGTGCTTTCTTCTGAAACATACTCTCAGAGCTATCATTGACTCATTACCCAGCCAGCTTCAGTCATTGACAAATCTGGAAGACCCTACACTGCTTTGTACTGAAATTTGTAATGTAGCTTTTGTCTGCACTTTCCTGGCCTTGTTTCTTACTGCTCTCCCCTTAGAAGCCTCCAAATAAAAGTTAGTTTTATAGCCTACTGCAAACAAAGAGTACCCTAGAAAGGCCTCAAATGAAATTATGGATGATGCTCTTAAACAGCATCTTCGTGGCTGCTTTTAACAGACTCATGTCTCAGCATCTGGCTGGGTACTACAGAACACTGAAAGGAAAGAGGTCATGGACCCAGCTGCCCAGCACTGGGGCTCTCTTCATTAGTCTGAACTTTCCTGAGATTAACTGCCTGCTCCCCCCTAGGAAGCCCCATACTTCATGCTCAGAGACAAGTCACCTGCACCATTTAGTCTGGTGTGAGGGCAGAGACCATCCCACTGCTCAGTTGTGTTCTCTTTCTGGTCTGTGGCCCCAGCGAGGAGGATCTTTCACTCCATATATAAAGCAGGGATTAGTTCTCTCCTTCCCTCTCACCAGCCTACAAGGCAGCAAGCTCCTAGATTACCTTGCAGCAGGAGGTACCCACAATTTTTCCAGCACTGTCTTGTCAAGAGCACTTAAATGAAAGGCTGAAGCAGCAAGCTTCCTTAACTCCAGTGGAGAGGCAGCTGCATAGCATACCATTAATGCCATGATCTGAGATTTGTTTACTGTCTGGCCAGAGACAAGCAGAACTAGGAGCAACAAATGTACCTCAGTGCTCCAGCACAGAGCCCTGTCATTTATCCAGCAATGTTCTTCCAGCAGGGAGACCAGAGGCAAAGGTAATAGTTCTAGAGAACACACTGTGAAGCACTCTGAATTCATCAGAACACAGAGTGATGGTGTTTCCTCCCTCACTTCACCACACCACCAGCTTCCTAGCAAGCCCCTCCACCACTGAAAGCAGAAGATGGAGGTCATTTGAGTCCCAGGAGACAGGATTTCTACCTCAAGTCAAACCCCCCAAAATCTCCAACTTCTGCAGAGCTACCAAATCCCCCAAGCCATACTAGACCTCCAGTCTCAAAGGTGATTTTAAGGATCCTGTTGAAATCTTTACTTCTAAAATGAAAATATAGGATAACATCTTCTGTCATCTGAGGGTGTGTGAAATGCAACCTTTCCAGAGATTGCTACTATAGAGTAAAAAAGGAAAAATTTACTAGGTCTGCAGGCATGAAGAGAAATCCCTGCTAAGAATACTTCCAGTAGAGCAGGCAACCTAGTTCCTAACTCCTCACTAGAGAGGTGCCTTAAGACAAAACTCCAATCCTAGAAAAACAGAAAAAAGATGTTATCATCTGTTATCTGTCATCTCTGATATTATCAACTACCTTTCATTGCCCATAATTTTTCATTTAGCTAGTTTAGAACACCCAGTACCCCAACTTATTTATTGAAAATAATTGAGAGGTGCTTTAAGACAAAACTCCAATCCTAGAAAGAGAAAGAGATATCTTCTGTTATCTGTCATCTTTGACATTATCAACTGCCTTTCATGGCCCATAATTTTTCATTTAGCTAGTTTAGAACACCTAGTACCCCAACTTATTCATTGAAGATAATTCTCAATCCTAAACATTATCCATTGGATTTATCACCTCTTCCTCTCCCTGGCTCTTGAAATCTCCAGACTGTTCAATTACTACAGTAAGAATCATTTACTTCAAGGCATCCAAGCAAACAATTCCTGTTTAAATGGAATAATCACAATATCTGTGCAAATCTGGCCTGAAACTTGGTGTTTCAGAGACAGAAACACGAGTTCTTCACCACAGAAATTTCTGTAATACCCAAGAACCCCAAAACAGAGACTAGGTCCTTGCTACCCAAACAAATAACCTAGGACTAGCTAACAAAATGAGGCAATTAGAGATAATGACCCAGCATTTATCCTTTCCACTAAAGCTCATTGAAACGAGCAGCATTATTTTGAAGGCATATTTAGCTTTTGGAGGGACAGAGCAGGAAAGATTGGATTGTTATTTCCCAATTATCTTTCCTTCTAAGTACTGAAGTTCTTTGAAGGAAGCCCATGTAATGAAGAAGAGAGCAGATAGCAAAGGAAAAATGGGGAGGGAAAGGATTATTTATCCATCCTGCCCTCAGCATGGATTCTGGATCTCTCAAGATGCTTTTATTGTCTGCAGGTTCCACCTCAAAGCAATCTGCCCCTCAACAGAAAAACACCCAAATGATTGTCAAAAAAGTCATGGAAAAACAAGTGTCCACCCAATTGGAATAGAGCCTCCCATGTGTTCAGAGACACCCATGTGCTCAGCCACCCCATCAACTCAGGGACCAGTCCAAAATAAACACAGCAAGAGAAGGCTACTAAGAACAATGACCAACCTTGAGCCTTTCTAAAGTCAGAGAACCAGCTGGCATTCCACAGAGGTGCTTTTAGTTCATGGATCCAGAAGGTTTTGCTTTTCTTCTGTTCCAATTTTATATTTCCCAGTCTAACTTGTAGCAATCTGGAGGGAATCAGACTTCTCAGGGATATTTTGCAACTTCCACTTAAGCTCAGTCTGTCTTTATAGTCACTGTCATCTAAACTGTGAATATATATTTCTTTTTCCCCCCCTCCAACTTTCCAATTTTACCATCAGTGTGTCATTTATTTGCAATACAGCCTAGATGGGAGCCTGAGATTTTTTTTATTTATTTATTTCTTCCTCAGGAACTTCACCTTAATGGGGTATAATACAAAAACATAACAGCCATTACTGGGTTGGAGAGGAAAGTTAATATTTCATTTTTCTGTGTTTTATGCCCTGATGGCTTCCTACTAACATCAGAGGTAATTCTCACATATTTCACAGGGAAATGTAATGGGGTGGAAAAGACATTTCTCTAGCTCTGCAATCACTATTCTAGCTGTGAGACACAGATGGAATAGGGACTTGCAGAAATGCATTGGTGGTGTCTATTCTGGACAGACTTTCAGCAATTTCTGTAAGATACTAATACATTTGTCAGAGAGACAACATCAGACATCCTTTTCCCTTTGTTTGTTCACCACACAAACGAGAGAAAAGGGATGGATGCATTTGCTGAGATACAATCTTTAAGTTAGTGGTGTGGAAAATTGCATTGATACTTCCTGAGTAAAATGATCAACTTTATTGAACAGCAGCACAAGCTGAACATTTGCATGAGGCTTTTTAAAGGCAAATCTTCATCTTTCCATGCTGAGTAAAAGAGGAAGTAGAGCAATTTTAGCTGGATGCTTTCCAAGGCATAAGAACTTAATTGGAGTCCAATTTATTTTGGGAGCAGAGGAAAAAAATATTGATCAAGGAGCTACGTAGAAATAAGAGATCTAAAATGGGAGAAAATGGAGCTGAACATGCTTTGAAGAGGGGAATTGGATGGTTTACAGGTCTGGAGCATGTAGTGTGGTCCTTTCAGCTCTGAAGTGCCAGACTGCATCTGACTCACACCGACTAGGGAACAGAAGAGTTTATCAGTTGTGAGCCATTCCCATGACTGATAATCTGATTTTTTCTTGTGTCAGTCTACAGATAGTCTCCCTATAACCAACAGTATCCATGGAACATGCAAATTCAAGTTTATCAAGAAAGAATCCAGGAAATTAAACAATGGGGTCCCACAAAGACAGACCAGCTAAACAGTCTAGCAGCAGCTGAAGAATTTTTACTGCCAAAATAATTTCTTCCCTACCATCAGAAAATTATTTCATCAAAAACAATCTTGCCCTTTTAGGTAAAGTTAAAACAAGATCCTTCTAGACAGCAATGAAACCTACCACTTGTTCTGCTGCATATGAAGAATTCCTCTGCATTTTTGGCGTGTTACACCTTAAAGGGCTTCAATAATCAGATTTCTGTCCTGTTCAGCCCTCTCCATTAATGCTGGGCATTGTTTGAAGAGTTTCTTATTTACAAGTGACTCTGCCTTCCCCAGCTAAAAGCTTTTAACCCTGTTGTCTTAATTGATTAACACCTTAACCCTGGCAGATCACCTTTGTCCTTAATTTTTGTCTTTCATAAGAAAGTTCCTGAATCAGGCCAGAAAAACACTTCCTCCTATGGCACAGAGGCAGCTTATCCTTAGTCCCATAGGGTTCTCACTCATGAAATCCCACCTCTGAGAAAACCCACCCACGTGTCCTTGCCAACATCTAAGCCCAGAAGTTCCTTTTCCTTTCATGAACATCACAGGCTCTCAGATTTCTTCTCTGAATGTGTATGCAAGTGTATCCACACTTCAAAAAGTCTTGCTGTCAGGCTTCTGAAGTGTGTCAGAGTGATTTCCAGAAGCTCTGGGACCCTATGAACCTCACATTCTGTTAGATCTCATCTGTCTGGAACATCTCTGTTGTGGACAGAGATAAGTCCTCTTCCTTTAGAGAGAAAAAAAAGCCAAAGGATGTTGAAAACTGGAGCATTCCCAGGACTTTCATTACAATTCAAAGGAATTGCTCCCTGTAATGGCTGTCAGCATTCTGAACAATTCAACACCAGCTAAAAGGAAGCTCAGCCCAAGGAGGGAGTGTGACACATGAATAATCCACTGGCCACGACTTGCACCAGTCAGCTGAAGTCTGTGTTCCCCAGCTCTGTTCCTCAGATTAGAAGCATCTACATTGCACAGCCAAACATGAAAGCTGGTGCCAGGGTCCTTCTTTTGAGCTTGAAAGACTTAGTTCCATCCCCACTCCCTCCCCATTTTCTGCCCTTGCTTCTCCCTTCCCCTCCAAGCTCTCCCTTGCTCATTGATTTACTCATCAAGTTGAGCTCTAGGACTCTAGTTAATCTCTTGCATTCTTTTCCCCCCAGCTGAGTGACAAAGCAACAGTGATGCTGTAAGTGTTGATTAAGGTATTGATTGGCCTACAGCCTTCACCACCTCAAAGGGGAACAGTCAGTGCTTGTCAAAGCCCACTACACCCCAGAGCACCCAAGCTGCAGAGATGCTTGGGTCCAACTGACTCCTGCTCCACCTGCAAAGACCAACTCCACTGGTGGAATTTCCAAGGCACGTGTAGCAAGGAAGTTTTTAACATTTGCAGCAGAGACCCTTGTAACCAGGTCCTTCTAATGCTCTCTGTTGCTTTCAAAATACAGCCTGCCACCCCTTCCCCATGCTCAGAGCCCTCACGGTCACCACCAGTGCTGAGCCAAGGAATAAACCCTCCTGAGCACAACCACACCTTGGTTTTTCCTGTGGCTGCCCACTCAGGGTCCTCAGCTGCACAATCCCTTGCAGTGCTGACTCCCAGGGCAGGGCTGGAAGCAGATGGAAGCATGGAAGGTCTGTCTCTGTCAACATCTGACTCTTTTTGCAAACCCAGCTTTTGATTCAGACTCAAGCAAAATCAGGAGGGGACATAACCAAATCAAGTTCAGGCAAAACTTGCCCTGAAGATTTAAAAGAATATGCAAGAAGGGGAAAGCAAGGGAGGAACATGCTCAGCCTTAGATTAAAGGCAGCCACAGCTATGGTCTAGAAGAGCCCAGTGACCAAATAAAGGCAACCAGGAACCCCTCTGCTCCACTAGTGAGAGGCTGAGCTGGGCAGCTGTACCTCCAAACCAACCTCTCCCCTTCCCTCTCTCAGCAGTGACCCTTGTACTCCCTCATCCTCCACTGAGTCCCTGCTGTTAGGCAGCTTTTTAAAGACACATATTGCTGTGACTAATGAAGGCCCTGGTTTCACATTCATTAAGGGGTGTTTGATGTGTCAGCCCTGGACTGTGCAGCCTTGGCACTCACTGCCTGTGATGTCTGAGAGGAGAGGAAGGGATTGGACCCTGAAGCTAGCAGCAGTTGGGAGAAGCTGTGGAGGGAAGGACACTGCATTGTAAAACTGGAGGACAGCAGCTTATGATCATAATTTAGCTTAAAGCAGGAGGAAGAATCTCTCAGGCAGCTATTTCTGACACCAAGGATGTCTTTGGCTCTCCTGTGCTGCCTTCGTAGCTGTTCTGTTCACTAAGGAGAACTTAAAGGTGAGCTATAGAACAGGAAGAAAGGGGGGAAAAAGGAAAAGTACTGGCCTAAAAAGCACCACTAAGTCTCAGGGATGAAGGCAGGATGAGAGCTTGCTTCCTACCTGGGAAATAACCAGTGTTTTCAGTTTGCTCAAGTGCCAATAAACACTTGTGAGACAATAGCTCAGGAGGCATTTGTTGAGCATCTCAGATTTACAGGCAGTGGGCAGCAGAAGGGTTGAGGCTGTGACATCTCCAGCTGTGAAGAGAATTCTGCTCTTAAGCCGAGTCTCAGCAGCCTTCTTGAGCCTCAGGGGCCACAAATCCAGAGTGCCTGTGTCCCACCCACATCCCCAGACATTTTTGTCAGTGTGATGAGGTGTGCTCACCAACAGAAGGCAGGAGAATCCAGAAATCCTACCTCACACTCTCAAGTTCCCCCCTGCTTCCTTTTTATACCTCTCCAAAAGGAATTAATCTATTTTACCAGATCAAGGAACATGAGCTTCTTTCCCAATATTTGCTTCTAGCCCACAGCACCAACATGTTCCTGTAGAACCTGACTCTGAGGGGTCATGAGCAACTGCAACACCAATTGCTTCTGCACAGCAAATCCCCTCTTTGGCCAGATACTGACTGTGTTCTTGTCTTGAAAGTGATTTCAATGCACTAGATTAAAAATTTGTCATCAGGTTAAGGTAAACCCTCAACCCTGGGGGCACAGGGAACTCATAACAGCAGTGACAACTCTTTATTTCTTCACTTTCTCATCTCAGACCGTGTTGCCTACAGGGTTGAGATTGGGTTTCTGTCTGCATTTGTGTATTTTCATCTAATCACTGCTGAAAAACAGCAAGGCTTTTCACACACTTTAATGAAACAACTCCTTCTCTTGGCCAGCCACACACTATCTCTCTATCTCTCCTTGCTTTCAAGGGCAAAGGAGTCCACCACATGGGCTACAGCCAGGATTCTGCATTACTAATACTCTGCCTTCTCACCTATGAAAGCTGATAAACCAAGGGCATGACAAACCCTCAAGAAACAAAACCTTGTGGGAAAAAAAATCCTGCTTTTAAGGCACATCTAGAGGCCTCAAGAAACACACCCATGCTCCCAGGATGTAGATGGATATAGAAGCACGTGCTCCCATGGGGTTTCCAAGCACTCTCAGCAGCAGGTAGAGCATACCTGCAATGCTAACTAGCCCTGCCAGCTGACATCACAGAATTAAAGCTCATTTTTCCAGCTCTTTTTGCCTCCCCTCTCAGAAAAGGACAGCCTGTGCTTCCCAGGACACCTCTGTAGTTTTCTGCAGCCTGACACCTGTAAAGCTTTGCATTGGAGATCAGATGAGGTATAAGGTGAACATACCAAGAGGTCAGAGCTGATTCTTATTTCAGCTCTCCAGGAACATACAAGTGACTGTTTCATTTAATCACCTCATGTTCTGAGGACTCCACCTCCTTCCCTACTGCCTGAGAGCTCCTGTGCATGCCAAGGCACTACAGAGAACAGAAAAACCACCTTCAGTAAAAGCACACAGGTTAACCTGTGCCACTGGATGGAGTAAACAACTGCTCTGAAGTGCTTTGTAACTAAGCAGACAGACAAGCAAGGATAATTGCATTTGTTTTCTATAGAGAAGGGAATGATGTGGATGTCATACACCAAGTTTTGTGCTAAGGATGGGATTTTTATCATCTCCACGTAGCTAAAAGCATTAATTGAATCTTTTTATACTCTACTGGAGTTTTGGCCTTTGAAGATGACAGGAGAGGTGTAGCTTTTAGGAAACAGGGTTTCATGTCAAATGTTGCTACAAGTCAGCAATTGCTCTCTAGAAATGCAAGGAAGAGGCACTTAAGGTAACTAGACAATTGTATCTCACTACATTAGGTAATTCTTCAAGGGTGCAGTGAAGGTCCCTCAAGCAGGAAGGCCCCACGCCACTCTTCAAAATCAATTGCTTAAGCTTCAACTGTCTGGAAACAAGCATGGAAAAAATAGCTATGAAGCAGGAACAAACCCAGGTATTCACATCACCTCAGAGACCCTGCAGAATCGTGGTTCTCACCTTCCTTGTGGTGGTCAGGGAAGAGAAACAGAGTGATTTTCAAAACCCCTTGGATGAAGAAGGATCAGAAAAAAGATATAAAGCAAATCAGGGAGATTAGGAATTGAAATTGGACAGCTTGAAAAGGGGAATTAAGGTCCTTGAGCCTGACAAGTATGAGGCTAAATCCATAAATCCAGGCTCCCACCAAAGCATTTGCCAGCAGAGCAGCCCAGGGGCTGGGGGAATGGCAGGACACCCATGGCTGTAGCTGTGCTGCCCTTGTCGAGTCACTCTCAGCCCTGCTTGGGCTCCCAAGGAGCTGAGGTCCTGCAGGTCCCTGTGTCCCCCAGCTGGCAGCAGGGAGCCAGGCTCTCCCTGTTGTATGCCTGCACACCCATTCTGCCCAGAGCACTTGTATCAGTGCTGCACAGGGGAACTGCCACAGCCCCATCCCTGCTGGCACATCTGAGAAAACAGAAACCTCCATTCTTCCACTCCCAGCATTTTATAAATGTATGTCTGTCTCCCTGACAGAACAGGCTGTGAAGTAAAGATTTTTTCCTCCCCTTCTTCCTCCTTCATCCATTTCAAATGTCAAGCAAATCGAGGCCAGATCTAAAGGGCTAAAGGAAAAAAAAAAGAGGCTTCTTGCAGCTCCAGAGTGCTGACTTGCATCACGTTGGGGATCTTGGCTCCCTGGTTTGTAAATAAGTCAAGGGCAGCTGGAATAATATACCTGTCAAACAACAGTGAGCTTCCAATTTCCCTTGACAACAGCAGCTCACACGTGCTGCCTGCCTTTTACAAGAGTCTGCCAGGAGGAATCAATTCTTTAAACATATGTTGATGTATAAACATGTCCTCTGTTGCTTCAGCATGTTCTAGCCATTGACCAGAGACCTGAGAGAGGCTTCACCTCCAATCTTCATTTCTCATTTCGGTTTCAGGCCAGAGCTGGTTCCAGCCTTCCACTGCAATATTTACTGTAGGAAATGCAGGTGATGCAAAAAGTTTCCATGCCAGGGCCCTGGTCTGCTAGAAAAATTCTGCCAGGGGGAGTTTTTTTGGGGGTGTTTGCTTCTGAAAAGAAGAGTAAGGTGAGAAACCTATAGTAAGAAATAAACAATGTTTTGGCTGGATTTTTGCAAGGGTCTCCAAACTGCTAGGAAAAACTCATTAGAAAATTAGAATACATTAAATAAAGGACAAATAGAAGGCTCTGCAAATAGAAATTCATCAAAGTTTGCAGAGCACATGGGTATTTTAACAGCTGCATCGTGGCAAAGCTCACGTGGAAGTTGAGTGTTGTGGAGTAGTCAGTGCAGGCATTAAACTGCATCATAAATAATCCATATGAAGAGTTTGGGATGAGAGCAAGAACGTGCTTACGAGGAGCCACACTCTTAACATCATCAGTTCTTGCACACAGAGAGAGGCACAGGTCTTGCAGAGAAAACTGGAGGTGCTTAAAGATATAAAACACAGACATAAGCAGGAAGAACTCAGGTTAAACCCATCTCTGATGTTCCCAGCCTCTTGGAGGTCTGGCTGCTGCCTCAATGCTCCTCTCTCAGAAGTGAGTCAACTGTTATCTAGCTTCTGTTTATTTGCTTCAACTTCCACCCAGGCTCTCCAAGCATGCTATGAGCTTCAATGAATTTGGCTGAACCATCTGCCCTGAGAGTTGCAGAGGGATCCAAACATCCCATTCAGGTATGGAGCCAACTGAAGCTCAGGGGAGTAAATGTTTGCTCAAGGTCAAAAAATGTCTGTGGTTAAAAGTGGAAATGGAGGAGATGGCATGAGTCACAAATAGATGAGACAAACCTGTGGTAGCTCAAAATTGGAGCAAGACTCTGCATGCCTGTAAAGCAGAGTCAGTAGGTGCTTGATTTCACCCACAGGATTAGCCTTTCATCTTTACAAACCAGCCTTTTTTTGTCTTGTTACTGACACATCACAAAGTTGCAAAAGAAATGACATCACAGCAGTGGAACATCTGACACAAAATAAAGCCAGCAGAGCACATGGGCAACCAAGTTCAAACACCCTCTGGTTACTGCCACACACTGCTTCCTACAGCAAGGAAACAGCTCTGACCCCCTCACACTGCTGAGAATAAAGCTGTTAAAATGAGCATAGTAGCAGTGGTGGAAACTCAGAGAATTAGGCTCAATTCTTTTATTAAGGCTAAAACAAGGCTTTTCTCTTTATCATTAAGTGATAGAAAGGGTGAATTCAGTGCCTAAATTGCAGCCTTGACAGGCTGTGCTGGGCCAGATCCATGTTCCCTCAAATCCACAGGACAAACACATCCAAGTCTTCCCTGATCTCTGCTTTGAGCATTGATTTCTCAGACCATAACACTCAGGGTAATTGCATTAAAATTATGAAGACCCAGACTAAGATTGGACCCATTGAGCATAAGCTTAGCCAAATAATTTTTACCATGGTGCACCATGATCTCATTTACTGTGCTGGATGATCAGTAGTGACTCTGCAGAAGGTTTTTATAACATTCCCTTCACCAAAGGGCAAGCCCTTGCTGCTAGAGCCAGCAAAACAGCTCCTCTGAGTAGAAGGCTGTTACTCCAAGTGTGTGTAGGGGGGTGAGGGCTGCAACAAACCCTTTACAACTTCATTACTTGTCAGTGCCTGCAGACAGCAATTAGAAATGCCAGGAACATCACTGCCAGTGACACTGCAGCCCAAAAAACCACGAGCCAAACACTGACCAAACACTTCCACTTCCCATCAGGAGACAAAATCAAGGGCTGACGAACAAAAACACAAGAACAAGGCTGGGGAAAAGATTCTTCAATATTTCTCTGTGCCTGGCTTTTGCTTTCTAATATTGACACATGCAAGAAGAAAAAAATCCCTGCTGTGCCCAGATCTGGGAACACATTCCAGAGCCCATGGAAGGTGCCAGCCCTCCCAGCAGGCGCCTGCCTGGCACCATCCACCAGCAGAAACCAGAGCAAATGGCAGGGAGGAGGCAGCAGGCTCTGCACAGCCACATCAGCTTCACTTTAAGCCCCTGAACTAGCCCTTTCCTAGCCCCAGCAGCAAGCCAGGGGCTAGCATGGTCCAAGAAAGGTTACCTGCTCTGCTCTTGCTGGAGTCAGGGCTACCTAGGCAGGGCCTTGGGGCATCAGGTCCTCTGCACCCAGGTTGACTCTGCTGTAGCCCAGCTCAAGAGCAGAGGAGTCCCTGTCCCCTCACCAGGCACCTGGCAGTGCCAGCAGACCTCTTGCTTCATTCCCCACTCCCACCACCACCTCTGCCAGCACTGCCTGGCCTGTGGTGATGGAATTCTCAGCACTGCTCAGATGATCCCAGGAAACATGACTGGGCAAAACCCCAAATGCTTTACCCACAACCAGTCCACTCTGATTCCACAGTATTTAGCAGATGATATCCTGCCTGCTGCATCACTTCAGAGGGCTGTGGCACCCTCCTGGCATGGTCCCTTTTCCCCATGCCCCAGGTAACCATGTGCTCCCTCACCCCATGATGTTATTCTGCAGGCACTGCCTAAGGAACCACATTCTGCTCAGAGATAACTCACTAGGAAGCCCCAGAGTGTTCCAAGTCCAGGAATATTTGAGGACTCCATCTGGAGACCCTATTCCACCCTCAGCAGATGCTGTTAGTCATCTACCTAGAGGGGTAATCTCAAACTGTATCTTTTTTTCATGTTCTAAAACTTCTCTTCCCAGCCCTGGCTTTCCCTGGAGCAGGTCACTTTTTTCAGTTGATTACCAGTTCCATCTACCCCAAGAAAGTTGTATTTTGATGGCTGGTCCTCACTGCAGAAATCACCTCACCAGTCTGGGGATCAGACTGCAGAAGGAGGGATCTATTTATCTGGATGGAGGCACTGACCAGGAGGTGGTTTTCCCTTGAGCACCTTATCCAGACTGACTCCTCACATGGATAACAACAGAAATGGTGCTTCTGAGGAGCAATGCAGCACATCCATGTTGCAAAGTGAGCTCCTAATATCAACCAGAAGAACCCCCTTCACCCATTCCTCTGTTTGCTGCCAAAAATTATAGAGATGAACAAATGAAATGCAGCCACAGGTGCTGTTTTTCTCAGTGCAGGGGCCTAAGCAAAATTATTCCCAATGAAAATGTTTCTTTTGGCAATGGCAAGGCCCTGCAAACAAGGATTTCCCCCACCTTGCCTCCTCGACTGCAGCTGTGCAGCCCTGAGGGGGAAGGATTTAGGTTGCCCTGTCTAGCAAGGCCTTCTAGTGAGATTGCTTTTGGCTGCCAGCACAGCAATACATTTGCAAAATCACTACACCACCCTGAGATGCCATCTGACTCCATTTAGGGAGGCTTGCTGCAGAGCTCCCCCTTTTGCAGATCTACAAGAAATCCATCCAAAGTGGGAGGACTGCAAGGAAAAAAATCTTCTGGCTTTCAGGAGTGAGCCTGGGACAACAAAACAGAAAGAAGAGAGTAAAAATTCCTCCCCAGAGCTGGCTATATTTCCATACTAGAGGGAAACCTTGCGAGGCTGAGGGAGCAGCTGAAGATTTAACACCAAGAAGACAAGAAATCAATCCTCTGGGTCTGGTGTTACAGGGTTTTGCCATTTAGGAAGGTGTCACCCTCCAGCAGAGAACTTTCCTTCTGCTGGGGAAAGGTCTGGGCATCCTGGTATGCAGGTTCTTGGATGTTTTACTAGGATAGCAACATGCTGCAGCCTCTTCCCTCAGTCCAGATGCCATTGGTGCTTTCTTGTCCCAAAGCTTGTAGGAATCTAACAGTTTTAACTTCCTATCCTCTGCTAGATGTGGCTGAAATGAGCTAATGGTGCAGAAGCCATGAGAAGCAGACACCAATTAAATAAGCCTCATTTCCTTAAACTAAAAAGTGGTGGTGAAAAGCTACATCATCTTCACATACTCTAAGGCTGAATACTCCCTGCATTATAAGCATCACAGAAATCCACTTATATCTTTCCTCCTCAAACCTTGGGCAGGTTCAGCACAGGAATAGTCAGCTGTCTTTTGGGGAGGAGGGAAATCTTCTGAAGAGGAAAATGTCTGGAGCAGTGACTGCTGGAAGCTACTCCATCATGCCTCCCAAAGGACATTATGACAGCAGGTTTTTATTTCAGAATTAAAAAAACACTCCAAAGTAATGAGCATGCTTCCAAAGTTAAGTAATTATGCTACAATAAAGTCACTTATGTTCCAGAAGAGTGTGTCCATGCAGGCAACTATTTTGGAAGGCTTCCAGCTGAAGAGCTTATTCTGCAAGAGTTATTTCAGTCATTCCCTCCAGTGTAGGCAGGACCAGCAAATGACAATGATCTCTCATTTCCCCTCCTGTAAGGAGGGAAATCAGGCTAGGAAAGCTAATGTTGAACAAATTCCAACCCATATGACAGATCCACCAGCTCTACACTGTTGCAAGTTTCAGACCCACTGGCAGGAATTAGAGGAGAAAGGTCAAATTCTTCCCCTGCCCCTACAGAAAAGGCAACAACCACACTCATCTTCTCATTAGCTAGCAGAGCATCCACAGGGAAGAATCTTTATGAACTCTCCAACCATACCCAAAGCTTCAGAAGAGCACCTTTTATGAGGCCATGGAGACTCCCACATCAATCCCAAGTCTGAAGGAAAGCTGGCTGGGTTATTTTTTGCAGCTCCTAGAACTGCTTGTTCAACAGTAAAAAGGGCATGAAAGACAACTAATATTTGAATCCATAACGATGCATAACAACTGGCAGAGCCCTGTTGCCTGGCTGATGGTGCCAAACAGCACTGCTGACATCAGTGACATTCATCTGCTGACAGCAACACAGGAGATGATCTCCCACATCACCTACTTGCCAAAAAAGTCTCTAAGGAGATGTAGTCAGAAGGGTTAATTGAGACTAGAATGACCTGGGATAATTTTACTGTGGGCTGGCGTGTACTGAAGTGTCCCAGTCTATCTTTGGAGCTCCTTAGCATATTTGCTCAGCTGATTTGCATACACAAATATAAACTGTACTCTCCAAAAATTGCTCAAGCAGAGTCTGGAGCAAATTGAGCACTCGAGCTGAGGAAAAGAGAGAGGGAGGAAAGAAGATTGTAGCTATAGCATGTTCTGAGCCTGGAGCTGGCATGGCTTAAAGCAGAGACTTGCAAACATCAAGTACTAGGAGAAAACATGGAAAACATGACAGGAAAGTCATGCTAGTCTGTGCAGGAGTAGTTTATTGTTGCATATTTTTTTTTAGCTAACATGAAAACCTGTAGCTGTCAGTAGTGATGGGGATAATTTCTAACTGGAGAAAGATTTGGGGGAAGATCAAGGCAGACAACCTGCCTCAGCTCACCTAAGAGGCTGATGGAAGGCTTAGAAAATACAAGCCTCAAAGAAAGGTCAAATGAAATAGGCTTGTTCAGGCCAGGTAAGAGTTGTCTGAAGGAGGGATGTAACAGGCTTCTAAGATGGAAAAGGGAAATGAGCAATTACCCTTCAGGCCACTGGAGGCAGGAGGGTGGAAAATAGGGTCAATCTGCTGGGGGGGAAGAGAAAAAGGGGCATCTGTGCTTCTTGTTAGGATAAACTTTTTAATCTGGTGATAAATAAGCACAGCACAAACTACTCACTACACTGAATCATTGTTGGAGGTGAATTCTAAGAACATCTGACAGGGGTGGTGTGATGTAGTCAGTGGTACAGAGGATACAGGGATGGATTATATGACCTCAGAGTCCCACCAGCCCCATATTTCTATGGCTATACCTCTCTTTGGCACATGCAGAATGCTGTGAGTTGATTGTGATGCAATGAATGCACCTAGAAGGATAAATTGAGGAGTTTATCCATGTCCTAAGGAACACATTACAGGAAACTCAGCACATGATCCTAGGACAGGGCTATGCCTTGTGTTAAAGAGCAAAAACCTCTAGTAGCTCCTGTTCAGGACAGGATATATTCCTTCCTGACCTCATTGCTAGTGGTCAATCAGTCCTTGAACATGTGAGCAAGAGACTTCAAAGGATTTTCTCAGTGTCCCTGGGAAAACTTCTACACCTCACTTGATGTCCTGTCTCTAGCTGGGACCAATCTCTGAATCTGAAAAAGGCAAAAAGCACCAATCCAGAGCTTAAAGATGGGAGAAGAAGAAATCTGATGGTGCAGATTCTACCTGGCCCCTGCAGGACAATACTAGAAGCCCTGAAGAGGGGAGTCATTGAGCACAACACTGAAAAAAACACTAAAATTAATTTGCTTTTCTTCTTCCTTCCCCCACTCAGATGATGTAAAGCCCATTCCATCAATCAGCACTGCAAAACATCTCCCCATTCTCCACCCCTCTCCAAAGCAGCTGGCAAGACTCAGCATTGCTCAACCCTGCCTTAAAGGCTGCTCAGCCCAGCAATTCCACTTGATCTATAGGTTACAAGAGTTAAGAAGGATCTTCTTTGAATGAGCTCTTACTTTCAGGGCAGAAACTAAGAGTAATCAGCTCTCAGGAGGAATGTTTCCCTCCAACCCTCACTCCCCCAGTGCTGGGGACTTGAATTCATTCCTTGCCTCCTTTCCCCTCCACAGGCAGGCTGTGAGCCACTGGAGAGTGCTGACTTGCAGCATATTCTCCAGATGCATCGCACCATGTAAGGACTGGAGGGAATATTATCACACAGGAGATGGAGGGAGAACTAACAGAGACAGGGAAGAAGAGAGGTTTCAGCTTGCTTCCCCACAAAAAGCCTGTTTTGAGAGTGGTGGATTCATCTCACAGGGACAGGAAAGTGCTGGAGCTCACCCAGGCTGCCAGTGCAATGCTGTGTCTCAAAGGGAAGGGGCAGAAAAGACAAAAGGAGGCTCTTCATCAGTCCCTGTGCCCCTCTCAACCCCTGGCTGCTTCAGCTCCCAGGTGGAAGTCAACTGGGATAGATGGGGAAGGAAAAAGCCAAAGGACATATACCACACCACCACGTCAAGCAGTTACAAAAGTCAGCCCAGGCTGGAAGAACCCTCAAGTTTTTTCCTCTGGCCTCTGCAAATGAATGGGGTCTGGCTCAAAACAACATTCAGGATGACATGGTGCAAAAAATGTCTCTATGCCCTTTCCAGGAGCTGAAGATTTTGTGATCAAGCCCTCTCAGATGCTTGCTCTGATCAAGCAGTTCCAAAGCCATCTCTGGAACAGACCCAGATCCAACCTCTCTCTAATAAATGAGCTTATTCATTGGGACATTTCAGCCTACACATCTATGGAGGCTTTGTCAATGAAAGCAGAGCTGGCACTACAGCAAGGAGACAATCCAGGACCTCTGTGGCTGTTTTGACCTTGTTTTGCAGCTTCCCCTTAAACACATTGCCTCAGGGCTGAAGTGCCATCCCCACCAGCCTCTGACAGGCTCTGCAATCTCATCCCCAGGAAAACTGTCTCCATCTGCTCAAGTGTGAACCACAAACCAAGAGTTTTTTCCCCCCTCTTGGATTTACAGCTCCTAACTATACATGTCTGGCTGAGTGGGGATGGTTGTGACCTTCAAATGCACTTGCAAGCATCTCTGAACTTGGGAAAAAACATTGAATTCCATGAAAACTTTGTGTAGGGTGATAGATGCTCAGCCTACTTTAATCAGCAGAATAGTTTCTCCCCAACAGATTTTTCCTGAAGTTTAGAATCTTGACCTTTCCCCAAATTGCCTCTATTCTTGTACCACAAGTTAAAAAGCTGAGGCAAAAAATAATCCTATGTGCCTGAAGGAACTCGGGTGCATCCAATCACAAAGATGCAAGAAGATCCAAACAATTCCTTGCTGCTTGCCTTTGATCTGCTGAATAATTCTTTCAAGGCCAAGAAGCATTTTGGGCACATTGCTAAAGGAATTCGTGGGGAATCCTGGAGCTGAGGTTCCAGTGAATAGCACAGTTGCACACAAAGGATTCTCCAACGTTTACAGAGGAGGAGGGTGAGGAATCCTTTTTGTTCTGGGCATGTAACATTAGAGAACCTGTCAGCTCTCATTTCACTTGATGACTTGGGTAAATCTTTCTGTCTCTTTGTCTTTTTCTGCTTTTCTTTCTTTCTTTTATTGTTTTTCCCAGAAAGAGTTGACATGAAAAATGAGAAACAAGAATTGCATTGTCAGTTAGAAATGCATACATGTAATGAATTGTAAGCTGGTTGACCCTCCTGGAGTATTGATTCTGCTTTTTTAACAAGGAAGGGAAGCATGGGCTGCTCTGCAGATGCTGATAAAAGAAAAAATAAACCTGCAAAATAAAAATGGAACCCAGGATTTTCTTACTTTAAGCTTAAGCTTGTCATTTACAGGGCTGGCTGGAACACCAGAAGAGAGTGCAATACTTCCACTGAAAAGATGCTCCCCCAAAATCCACTTTCTGTGTGCATGAGAAACTTGCCTGTTTTCATTCATCACACTTCTTATCACAAAGAAAATGTAAATAATTGAGACCAGGAGCAAGCCCAGTGTTCTAAAAAAAAGGCAAGCTCAAAATATTTTGCTTTCTGGGATTCTATCTCCCATCAAATCCTTAAAGATACTCATGAAATATTTTCACTCGCTGAAGAAGCATTTTTATGAAAAAACATATTTCCTGGGAAAAAATAGAGAAAAATTTGCATTTTTCCAACAGCTGCAGTAAATCCTTATCTCACAGGGCTGCTGAGAGAGGAATGCTAAGCTTTAAACAGTTTTAGAAATGGATTTTCAGCGGGCATAAATCAGCCTAGTTCCACTGAAACAATAGACCTGGAAGCCCAAATGTGCATAATGCAACTGCAGAGAAACTATCCCAACTTAGGCCAGGTAATCATTGGCCCTCTAATATCCTCCCCCCATCCCTGTAGAAACAATAGAAGCCTTTACAAGGGACACATTCCTACCTGAAAGCAAGGAACACATTTTTAATCATCCCAGCAGAACCCAGGGTAAACCCCCACTGCTTACACTGAAACCTTTAAGCATATTCATCAGCATCACAGCTCTCTGTGTGTGTTGCAAACGATTTGGAACAGGTAAAGTGTTCCCCTAACTTCTCCTGGCACATGAGAGATGCTGTTTGCATTGCAGAGAGCAGCACCAGTGGCACAGACCACAGGACAGGTGCTTAAAGGAAGGAAAGACTTGGAAACGAGAGCAAAACCACCAAGTAAATCTCCAATACATAGACATTCAGAAGATATTTCCCCCCCACACTCCATCAGGGCCAGCAAAAACAGCTCCTAAAATCTTCTTTAGCAGAGATGTGAAACAATGAACCTCCAATCTTGGCACCAAGGGGTGGGTAACACAGCCAATTGTGCTGCTTCAAAGCAGGTACTCAGCCCTCTGCTTCTCATCACTGCCTGTGCTGCAATTTCCCCCTTTTCTTTTTATAAAGGCCTTTTGTAAATACTTTTTACCAGGCTATGAAAGGCTGCAGGCTTTCCCTGCAGCCCAGGTGAGTGGATTTGTGGCAGAGGCTTTGGCAACCCCAGAGCAGGCAGAACCACCAGGTCTTTCAGAGGAAAATCTGTATCCTCTTAGGGATTGAAAGATGCAAAGGGCTAGTGGCTGACTCAGATTTGTCTGCCAAAACCAGAGGTGCCTTCACCAATCTTTGCAGAATTTAACTGCAAATACCTTCACATGAAGACAGATCTCCTGTTTTGAATAAAACCATCCTGACTTCAAAGTGAGATGAAGCTTTTCACAGGACCAGGGCCACTGCCTCAGTTTCTCTACTAGTGCCCCATGCAAGCATGATAGGAGCTGGGTGGTCTGGGGGCATGAGATGCTAATGGAGACATCAGGCACAGGCAACCTGGAGATCAGCAGGTGCCAAAAGTCAGGACACTGGGATTTGGGTAAAGCACTAAGAGTCCTACAGCATTGAATAGAGTGACTCAGATGTATACTTGGTGGTCTCAGCAAATACCAGAGCTCCCCATCCCCATTTTACATCCAACAAAAGCCACTAACTTGTCCCCTACCTTCTGCAGCCCTTCCTTGTGAACAGCCTGGCTACTGCTCACAGCTTGCAGCACCCCTCACACCTCCCCAAAGGCTCAGGAGCCCTTCTCTGGGCACACTCAGTGCCCTGTGGCCTGACTGACCTTACTGAGGGGCAGAGAGAGTGGAGTAAAGGGACACACTGCAAATGCCAAGCCAACAGATGGGCTCTTTTGAATGAGTTTTTAGCTGTTCCCTTTGATACTCTTTATAGCACAGCCTTGGTAAGCTTCCATTCATCCACCACTACACACTGAGGAGAAGAGCCTAGGGAGGGGTTTGGGGCTGGGCTACACAGACAGCAGAACTTTCTCCAGTTTTCTTTGTCCTTCCCCCCATACAGCCCCTCGATGCACTGAAAGCAGTCAAACAACCCAAGTCTAACCAAAACAACACCCCAAAACCCCACTCAAACAAACCACAGACCCCAAGAAGCAACCTGAGAAAGAAAAATGCTGTGTCCACGTTTCTAGGGCAGAGGAGGAGGCAGAGATGAAAATGAATCACTGTGCAGCTGCTGTCTCACTGACAGGTATCACTGCTCTTTAAAAACCACTCATCTCCACAACAAATCTGCTGCTTCTTCCCACTACCTCCCCCAGCACTGTAGCCTGGAGGGAGGTATCCCTTCACCAAACCAAACACCAGAAATAACAGAAAGTTTTCCTACCTTAGCAGTGAAGCTTGGAGGTTGATGGAGGCAGAGAAGAGACAGCAAAACCACCTTGCACCTACAGCCACGGTGAGGTGCAACTATAAACTACAAAAAAAAAACACCCAACCAGAAGCTCCAGCTCAAGCAGGACACCAGACAAGAAGCAGCAGCACAGTTGTAACCCAAAAACCAAAAAAAGAGCTGTGCTGCTCAATAAATACTCTTCCTGCAAAGGCTCCAGGTGAAGGAGTTTATTGAGGCATCACGGCCTGAGCAGAATCAGCTGGGTGAAGAATGCCTCAACCAGGTTGTTGACAAGCCCAACACCTCCCTCCAAAGCCATGCACAGCTCTCAGATGGAAGGGAGCAGCTTCAGAAGGAATTTTCAATGGACTGAAGTTGCTGTTTAGCCTCCAGAAAGCCCTGTCCAGTTTCACTCCATTTGCAGGAGACAGGACACTGCCTGAGAGTGAAGTCCTGTCAGGTTTCTACACCCTAGGACTGGGGGGAAAACTCTTCCTGGCACTGTTTTTACCAGGAAAAGCTGCAGCAGCATGAGACTGAGCATGCAAATGTTCATCTTTTGAACTAGGAGTCCATAAGTTCAAGGACCTATTTAATAGTGCATTTACGTTTGCAAAGTGGGCAAGGTTTTCTTGCTTTTCCTCCTTACTTGGATGAGTAGAAAAGATCTGCTTATGCTGAGCTGATTCTCAGACATCTCTAGGGAACAGCTGTAATTATTAATAAAACTGCACCACGACACAAGTGATGATTGTGTGTTTGAAATTCTCCATCTAATACTCATTGAAAAGACTTGAGATTCCTTAATTCCAACAAAAGTACCTAGGAAAATAGTGGCTTGAGCAAAAAGTGTCTCTCCCACGCCGTGCTGTAGTGGCTGAACTCCTGAACTGCAGCTGCAAAACCGGCAGCTAGACCCAAGCATCAAATGAGCTTCACTTCATGCCCATCTTTTAATCAAGCTTTGGAGAGAAGGAAAGAAGAGTCACAAGATCTAAATAACACTCAGAGTGCTAGGGGTAGCAAGGGAAATGCTTTATGCTGATCCCATGGAAAATAACATCAAAGCCTGAACAATAAAGGGAATTTATTAAATTGGGCAAAAAAAAAAAGTTTATTTTAAAATTGATTCGTATTGAACTTCCATAACAAAGAAATCATAAACTCCTTGCAGGGTAATGAACTGGAATTGACCTCAGCCACTCATCCTGAAAGAGATGATCCCCCCCAGCCAGCTCTGACAGCCCCCTCACCTGCCTAATCCATACCCTCCTCAATTCGTAAAAGCAGCAGCTCTATAATTTAAACCACAATCTCTCCAACCTAGAAGTAAACAGCCCTCTGAAGTAATGAAATTCAGAAGCCACTAAACCACTCCATTCCCCCTTCTAAGTACATCACCAGTTTAGAATATAGTGTCTGTTTTATCTACAGAGAAGTAAATGGCATAAATCTAACACGTCGTAAAATACTCTTTCAGAGAAAGGATGCTGTGCTCTCCATTTGTGCAGCCAGCATCCAGATTCTCTCTCCAGCCTGCAGTTTATTGTCTGTGGGCATTAGAATCAACAGATTTAGACTGGATCCAAACTAAAAAAAAAAAAACATCCCACTCTAAAACTTCATGTCTGACCTAGATAACAAAATAGATCAGCCTAGAAGAGCACTTTTCTTTATTTCTTTATTTCCCCTTCTTCTTCCTGTTTGCTGACTCCTTAGAAATTTCTGATGGAATTGCAAATCCTTGGATTGCAAATTGAAGTCTACTGTCAATGAGTCTGTTTTCACCAAACAATCAGAAAGAGTCAGTGGGTTGCCTGGAATCCACGGACTGCAGCTTGAAAGCACAGCTCTAAACTGATGTAGGACATGGTAAAACACCTCCTGGTGTATCTGCTGACCTGCCAGCCCTGGGGAAATGCTCAAAGAGGCCAAAGGAATAAAAGGCACTGCTGGATTTAGACTCCAGGATCAAACCAAGTGGCCAGTGCCTTGGGAGCCTGTCTAAATACCCTTTTCAAAATGATGCTGGAACCTCTCATGGTTTAAAAACACGATCCCACATTTAAGATATCTTAAAATATTGGCAAAAAAAAAGAAGAATTCCTGTGGGCTCTGCAGCTAACAAAGGTTTTGTTGTTTTCTGAAGCTCAGTGCCACACAGATTTCCTATAACACATGAGCTGGAAGTTCTGACTGGAGGTTTTCTCAAGGCTGAGCAATCAGCATGTTCCTGGCCTGTGTGGATTCTCTAGTGCCTATCACTGCCAAAATCAACCCATAGTTCAAACTGATTAAGAACAGGACAAGCAAACAGAGAGAGGGCAAGGTAGAGGGAGTTGGGATAAAACTGATGCTGAGTTTGACATAAGTAAAGAGCAAATAGAACATGTAACAAATCTCTGTATGCATTTCTAGAAAAAAGTGTTATAGGCAAGAAAATCTTTACTAAGGAAACTTGTCCACTTGAAACCCTCTGACTTATGCTTGGCTCTGCAGCACCCTGGGGCTGAGGAGTACAAAATCACATTAGCTCCTCAGGAAAGTGCTGTAGCAAGGGGAAACTGGAGAAGAGAAATGGGCATTGCTCTTCCCCTCTTGGCTCTTCCAAGGCATTCTGGCTTGGGGAGAGAGAGGGACGTAGGAAAGGGAATCATAAAAAGGAACAGACCACCTCTCATCACCCTGAAACAGATGAAAAGAGATGGAGCCAGTTCTTCAGGCTTGTGCATGAGTGTGCCTGTGTCATTCTACAACAGCAATCATCAGGAGAGATTTCTCCAACCATTGGGTACCCTCTCCTCCCATCTGTCCTCCACTCCCTAAGCCCCCAGGAGGCTGCAGGTCTCCTCTCCATGCAAGTGGTGAGGAGGTGAGCAGAGGGCTGTGTGTTGGGGTGCTGGCTGCAGCTCTTACAGATGCTGGTGTCCCCCAGGACTCTGATTCTCAGCCTCCCACGGGGCTGTGTGCTCCCTCAGCTATGTTTGCCAGCTGAACACAGCATGTCCATGGCCTAGGGAGCACACGAAAAAACCCTCAGGCAGATGGTTAATAAAAAAACCCAATAAATCTGGTGAGTGCAGAGAGGAAGGAGATCTTTATCCACCTGCTTCTGAGATTATGTTTCTTTCCATGTGCTTTTCCCAAGCCTTTGGGAGACTTGGATCCAAAGGCAGCTGGGCACATCCCAGAGGTGTGACCCTTGTTCCCAAGACTGACCTTTCTGCAGCCTGGCAGGTGTCCCAGAGAGCTCTGCCTTGCCTCACAGAGGTGAATGGCAGCACACTGGTGCCCTGAGCAAGGGGTCTGCAGCCATCTCTGGAGAAGCAGGGGACACTGAGAGGTTTCACCAAATCACCAGCAAAAATTCTGCGTGCACAAAAATAGTGGAAACAAAAAAATCCACCCACATGCTCAGAACAATTGTTTAGGGCATGATAGAGCTTTCTTTCTCCTAAATGCCTGCCAGACTTGGCTGGCTCTGCTTCTGAGGAAATTGCAATTAAAGTGGAATTTGATGAAACTGCTTGAAATTAAGCACTAGACATTTCTTCTCCACCTTCCAGCTAGCCAGCCCAGATCCACCAGTGCTGCCCTTTCTACGATCAGATCCTGGCCAAAACCCTTGTGAAGTGCTTCTCTGAGGACTGTAGCCAGATGGTTGATAGCTGCACATCACCAGCTCCTGAAGGCCAGGCTTATGAAGAACTAGCTTGAAATACTGCTCTATTTTGCTGCCTCTCAGATGCAGGAACAAAACAGGGACAGACAGGATTTGCTGAAACTTTTGGAACTTCATACCTCAGAGACTTTTTGTGTGAGAATCAGAGGAAAGAGGCCAATGACAGCAGAAGTTCTCAGTGGAGCACACCAGGCACACACTCAGACAGGCAGCAGGTTGCACACACCTTGCTCCCCTTGGGAGTCAGCCTTGACTTCTGAAAAAGAAGTAACCACCAGCACAATATTTCCCCTACAAGCCCCATCTTTATTTTTAGAGCTGGAATCAGAAGAACATTTTGTCTCCCAGTCTGGAAATGTACTGGGGACAGCTCTGCTCCTCTTTTTTATAAGTGGAAGAGTGGAAGCAGCAACAAGAGTGGGAAGAAGGAGGTAAACATGCACCTCAAAACTGAAGTGACCCAGCAAAGTGATCATGCTGCCATCAGCCCCCCTTGTGCTTTCTGGGAGTGCATGTGGAAGAATGGAGAGGCTGGAAAGGCAGAAGAAAAGCTTCATTTAGAAATGCATTTCATTTACATTTTTATAACGAAGCTTCAAAGCTCTGATTGATCCTCAGGGCTCCACTGGGTACAAAGAGCAGGATGATTAAAGCTCACCTAGGCAATGACTGTGAGCCAGAAGTGGAGCCATTGTCCCTTCCTGATGGAGGTGTTTAAGCAAAGGCTTACACCTTCTCCAACAAGAAAAGAGCTTCTAGGTGCTTTGTATCTACATCAAAATTACCTGAGTGCAAGCAGAGTCTCCAAGACCAAGGAGTCAAGATGCAGCCTCATTTCCAACTGGGTTTCCAATAAACAACCCTGTGGCAGATGAACCTGTGATGAAAAAGTTCCCACACAGGTTAACAGATGAACACTAATCCAGGCTAAGAAACAAAGGCCATAGGACCACAGCATTGGTGCTGTGCAGATTTGTGCCTGCTAAAAAAGGAAACCCAATTATCTGACTGGGACAAGGGAAACTCAGAGTGGAACAGGAGTAAAGCACTGGAGAGCAGGGCTGTGGGCAGCACACTTAATCCTGCCATGCCTCAGAGCCCCCAGCTGTACAACAGGAGGAATAACACTCCTTCCCACACACCTTCTGCCTCCCCCCTTCTCTTGAGGTTCCCCAAGGCACCTCTGGGTGCCTGCACTGCACTTTAGGATGTTGCAGTTTAGGCAGAAAACCCCAATGTTTGGATAGATCCACCACACTGGTAGAGCCATCAAAATACCAGTGGAGTGTTCACAATGCTCACCACAGACCAACATATAAATGGAATTTGAAGTAGTCATCACCCAAATGCACAGACTCTTGCTTGTAAACCTGGCATCAAGAGAAAGCCCCATCACACTAAAACCCATCTCATAAACTTTATCAGGACAAAGGACCAAAAGCTGGATAACAGCTCTCCAGATTTAGGAGTCAGATATTTTAGAGAACTGGTTTGGAAATGATCCAAATGATGTAATTAAGGGATTGGGAGCAAATGAAGCTAGATTTAAATAGCTCTGAAAGAGTATCTAATACCTTCAAGCACAATGTTGCTCTGCATTGCAGCATCGTTTGGAGGTTCTGGCCAAGAGGTCCAGGTTCCATCATGATGCTTGTCTATATATTAAAATAGGGCTTAAATTCCCCAAACTAGACAGGTCTCTGTTATTCTACATACTGAAAAGAGCTCTGCTGAGAAGCAGTCACTGCCATAGTGACTTTATTGCCTGTGTATCCTTCACCTTTTGTTTGCAGACCCCTACAAATCTCCTAGTAGAAGTGTGGATCCAGTGTAGCAAACACAAGGCTGCTGATAGAGGTTTTGCTTTCCCTCATCACTTTTCTCAGTCCTTTAAAATTAGCCCAAGTACTGCCTAGACTTACAGAAGAGAGTTTTAAACCAGAAGAGTCAAAGGACTCAGTAGATTGCACATCTGAGAAAGGATGTATCATTGTTAGATCCAGTTTTGCTGCTTAGGATAAACTTTTTTTGTTGGGAAATGGTCTAAATGATCAGGAAACCTCTTCTCTGCTCCACAGTGCTCCACATCTCTCCATCTATAGCCCAATCCATATACTAACTGGGAACAATAAGAGATAAAAAGACTGATATCCCAAAAGTTAGAACCTCAGGCAGGAAATTCTTACACGCATCCTTGAAATTTTCACCCTGCATCAAGCAGAACAACAGTTAAATTACCCATAAAGACAAAATTTTATGGGTGGGAACAGCTTAAACCTGTTCAAAAGCAATGAGCAATATTGACTCCCTTCACTGATCTGATACTGGAATTTTAGAAAGCTGAGATTCAGTCTTAGAATTTGAGGCATTCTGATTTACTTATCCCACACCAATCTTTGCTTGTTCCCAAAGCATCCTTTAAATATCAGCTGAAGAACTCATATTTGGAGATCTGGATGATTTAGAAATTGCCTATATTTTTTATCTTTTTGATTCCTGAAGATAAGCCAAGTCTTGATTTAGAGAGTATCAGAGCTCAAATTATATATATTTTTTTTCCTGATTGAGATCACATTTGTGCTGAAAGGAACACTGTGTATTTTATTTGCAGTGCCACGACTGGGTTTAAGATTAGCCCAATACAGTGATAAATGCCTCAGAGAGTGTTTCTAGCTCTTTAGTGGAAGGTTTATGGTGGTTTTGTGCAGTATGAGTTCAGCAGCCTGTATGTTAGGGGTTTTTTTTAATAATAAATTCAACGTTTACAAGAATAAAACCTCAATTCTAGATAGAAATATGTACTCTCATCTATATGTAAGTGCCAGAGGCTCTGGTCTCTTCCCACTGGTAAGTACCAGGAGTAAACTCACAGCTGAACACAACCCTAAACTGGTTTAAAGAGCTGGTCTGGGCTCGCAGGGAGCTTTCAGGGACACGTCCCTGCTGTGGCTCACCTCAGCAGAGTGATGTTGTGCAAGAGCTGTGTGAGAAGGAGGGAGGCTCCTGCTTCCCAGGGATCTGTCACAGGCACCACAGGTCACACGCCTGGGAGGCCAGCAGCTGTCCCAGTGCTCCTTGAAAGAAGGTTCCTGTGAGGTGATGCTCAGGCTAGCAGCATCCTCCAGCTGCCTGTGCCCTGGTCTGTGGCCCTGCTGCCTGGCATGGGGTAGGATGGCACAGCAGCAATGTTCTCACAGCTTGAGCTGGTCCTGATCCCATAGATGGGCTCTGGAGCCAGGCACCAATAACAGCCACAGTTCTACAGGCACAGAAAAGGGATTCAGGGCATCACTTAAATCCCCACGGCTTCCTGAGTTACCACAGCTCAGCCAAAACATGGCAACCAGCTGGACACGTCTCAAATTTGAGCTTTCATCAAGCTCTGGGCTAACAGATTTTTCTCCCAGCTGTGGTACCAGTTAAAATTCCAGGTGCCAAACTGGAATGGGGGTTTAAGGCGTTGTCTTGTCACCACGAAGGACACAGATTGGTTATGAAAGTTTTGTTCTTAGCTCTCCTGGCACTCAGTTGCCCAGGAGCAAGTGACCCAGAACCAGGAGAGCACAGGTTTTAATACACTTATATATTACTAAGCACAGTTATAAGCCAACCATCATGAGCATAATTACCAAACCAAAACTGCAGATGGACTCTTTTGCTGCCACGTCTCCTTAATAAATGTATTTGGAATGGCAAAGACAAATAGATGATGCTGTAAAAAATGACTCCAGAGAGGCTACAGAGAGGCCGTTAGCCCATGATCAGAACTAATGGATGACTATTTAATAATAATACTTACCACTTGAATAGGTTTGGAGCTTCACAGAGCTGTGCAAACGGGAGCTAATTAATCCACACAAAATCCCAGCCAAGCACTACCTGATTCTTCCCCTCCTCACACAAGGCTCAGAAGATTACAGCTACTCATTGTCCCCACGGTCACAGGGGGGAGTGTGGAGATTGCTAAGAAGGAGGAAACATGTTCCTGCTATGCACAAAAGGAGAGGTTTAGGCCCTTAGGAACATTATTTGAGCTAACGATACGTCCCCTTCCAGTGACCTTAAGGGTTACTGTGATTCTGACCCTAATTTTCACAGGGAGGAGAGAAAGGGGCATCAGAAAGTGAAGAGCCCAGGTAGGAATTTGGTTAGAAAGCAGAGCTCAGGGGTCATCCTTGTGCTGGCAGCAGCAGGGCTGCCCTGAGCAGCAGGAACAGGGGTGTGCCTGCTGCTCAAATTGTGCCCCCCATGTGCCTTATTCCCCAGCTGCTCTGCTCCACTGGAAATGTTTAGCCACGCTGGGTCTGGATCACCAGCTGGCCAGGTGATAAGAGAGCTAAATCCCTCCTCAAACATCCAGGCACCTCCTCCCTCTGGAAGGGCCAACGCAAGATTTGCAGGTTACTCTGGAGCAGGCTGATGCAGAGCCTCCCCTCCGGGGCAAGGGCTGCACAGATGGAGAACTGGGCATGCAGGAGCTGAGATCCAGCTGGGAGAGGCACTTGTGGGCCCTGTCCAGACCTGTTCGGAGGAATAAAAGAGAAAGCAGGAGCACAACCCCCCAGCGCCCAGGGGCCCGGCAGCACAAGCAGCAGCATAGAGCCCAGCAAAGAGCCTCCCAGCTCCTGGCACTGCCCATAGAGCTGCTCTCCCTGTGGGCTCTGAGGCACACACCCTGCCCAGGCACAGGGCAGGCTCTGGGGATCTCCATGGGGTGAGCCCAGCCCTGGCCTCACCACTGAGCACATGGGAAGGACCAGGGAGGAGGAAGCAAAGGGTCTTCACTTGCTATTTGGGACCTCTGGCTTGTCATCCAGTGAGCAGGCAGAGTTTGTGTCCATTCTGCCATGCTGGGGAACCATTTCACCACTTTGCTGCTGCTCTCAGCTCTTCTGTATTTATGGTATAACCTCTCCAAGGCAGAGGATGTCTCCTGGTAGGGCTATGGTCACATCTCTCCTTCCTGACCGATAGCGTATGTGGCTGTGGAGTCACTCTGAACATACCACTGGTTTGTTCTCTGTGCTGCAATCCAGACTAACTGCTGTGCCCTGAAACTAGAAAACCCAGAGCAGACAAAACTGCAAATATTTCTGTCACACAGAGAAAATCCAGCTCATCCCCTTCCCTGGCTGCTCTTCAGGACCAGCCTAGACCATTTCTCTCTTCAGTCACGAAACACCGAGCTCGCTACATCTGAGTCATCATGAAATTCTCCAGATGACTCTGTGTCATTCTATAGATCAAAAAAAAAACCCAAAAAAAAAGCTTGCCTTTCCCTTTTTGCCTGTGGTTTGTGATCGTTCAGTTGGGAGCCACAGTACAACTAACTAATCTGCAGGCTTACAGGGCATTTTGCCATCAGCAGTTCAGCACAGGGGAGGGGAACGAAATTATTCCTTCTCTTTGTCACTGGCTCTCCCACTAATATCACAGCACTGAATGGGATCAATGAGAATGTGCTGCTACACTTCCTTAATGCTTTATTAGAGGCATCAGGGTCCTGCTAAACAGCGTAATAAAATATCAATAAATAGACTGTTTGCTGTAAAGGCTCCTTCTGCTGCTGCAGTTTCTCCACCACGAGCAGGATTTCTGCAGCTCGGTGTGTTTTAGTGTAGCCAGAGGGTACTTTGGTATGCAGGGAATGGATAGATGCATGAACTAATGGATGGACTGGTAGCCAGCACAGGGGGGTTGGTTTGCAGAGGCTGGAGAGAAACAAGCACATCACCAGAAAAACACCAACGCCCACTAAAATCGTTCTGTTTTCAGCTTCCTACCCAAAAAAAACCCTCCAAAACCCATTTCTGAAAAAGCAAGACTGATTCCCCTCAACTAATAAGAATCCCAGAGAAAAAGAAACATAGCAATGCTTTAATTCCAGCTTTTAAACCCAGATTTGGAGAGCTGTTGGTGCGAAGGGCCATTTCGTTGGAAAGGTTGTTAATACATCTACAGAAGTAGGAAAAAAATAAAATTTAAAAATATTAATCACATGAATCATTGTGATTAAGCCCGGACTAAAAATGGGTTTCAAAGATTGATGAAAACTGACAGAATTTTCATTTGGGAAAGGAGAAAAATAGGCTTTGACCTTCCCCCAGAGCAGCACATCCTCTCTCCACCCTGCTCCATGGTTTATATAATCTTTTCTTTAGTACCTCTGCCTAGAATATCTCTGCTGAGAAACAGCTGGGGCTGGGATTCAGCACGGTATAACACAGACCTCCTTTTTGATTAATAGCTAGTCATCTACCCAAGCTTTTGGGTTAGTGAGGGCTCCATGCAGCCTGACTGAACCTCAGCCAGCCTGGGCCTGAAAAAGCCTCTGCTGACCAAGGTCTGTCCTGCAGCTTCCCCCTGGAGGCTTTGGCAAAGCACCTGATAAAGATGTCTTCGGTGTGGCTGCCATCAAGCTACCAGGCTGTTTGCAAGAGATCTGTCACAGACAAGTGCCTTCTGTACAGAAGCCCTTTCCTCCCCAGGCAGAGAGCAGAGGACATCCTAAATTAGCTCCCCAGGATGGAGTTATTCCAACACACCCAGACACCAACTGAGCCATGCTTCAAGCTCCGTGGAACTACATCCTACTATGAATTTGGTTTATGACCTGTAAACTCTCTCTTTCATTTCTGATTGTTTTGCTTCTTTTGTTTGGCCCACTGATCTTGCAGTTTACCCAGAAGTTCATCTGGAGAGAGGGCAGAATTTGGAGGAGAGGGACAGGAGATGGAGAGACTGAGAAATACCTGCTGGGAATGCTTTGGAAACCACCCAGAAGTAGGAACACATCGTTAAGAGGACAGTTAATATGAAACAAAGCAGTCAGGAGCCCTGCCTCATGGGCTGATATCCTTCATGAGCTTTCCTTGGCCTCTCTTCCCCCCTGTCCCTGCACTGTGGGGCTGTGGAGCAGGGCGAGGTGAATGCACATAGAATCCTTTAGGTTGGAAGAGACCTTTAAGATCAAGTCCAACCATTAAGCCAACACTACTAAGCCCTCTGCTAAAACAGAATCAGAATCATGCCCGTGTGTAAGGTGGGGGAGAGCAGCATGAGCTGGTGAAGGGTTCATTCCTCTGACCATAAATTCAACCTCCTGTAAATCCAACTCTGTGATGCTGTGCCTGTGACATCTTTAAATCACAGCCATAAAGAAGGGAAGGCAACAGCAGCATGCAGAGGGAATGTAAATGCCTCTGGGAAGCTGGGACCATCACTCATGCTGCTGAGATCAGCCAGGAGAGGCAAGTCTGGAAGCTGCAGAGGCACAGATGCCCATGCTGGCTCCCTCCCTGTGAGAAAGGCAGCACCCTGCCTTCCCATCAGCAGCTGGCTTTCCCCAGCAAGGGCAGCACTTTGCAGAAGATAGGAAGCATCTCCTTGGAAGCTGACTCAGCTGAGTGGATATTTGGGTTCAGCAATACTTTGCAGCTCCGGCAGGATTTTAACAGCAGCTCTGTCTCTCTCCATAAAAGCTGATGTGCCTTTTGGTTTGTTGACCAAATTTCCCCCCAGAGGAACAGCATTTACTGCATGTTGGACATTTGCTGACCAGAGCTGGGTGCAGAGCTGTATGAAAGATGGTGGGCTGCTCCTGTTCATAACAGATGAGTTTCTGCCTCCAGCAGCATCCTAAAACTCCCACTGAAGGAGCTCCTGCCCTGTACATTGCAACACCCAAAATCCCTTCAGATCCCACTAAGTGGGAAGGGAGTGCAGATATTCTCAGAGGTGGAGAATGAAGCATTTGTGGCCTGACATCTATGCAAGATCCCCAAAGATTTCAGAAGATGCTGAGAGCTCTGCCTCCCCTTGTGCACTGAAAACATCCTGGTTTGTTATCCTGGCTGAATTCACCCTGCACGACTCTGCCCACACCACTTCTTTCTTCACAAGCAGATTTGGGCCCTGCTGTTTCATGTGTTTCCTCCTTTACCCCCCTCACAGGGTGGCTTTGTGATCCCTTGAGCTGTCACAGCGTGACTGCCCCTCCAAAAGTGAAGCTAATGCTGTGTGACATCTCACTCCCAGCACATCACACACCAAAGAAGGGACCAGCTGAGGCTGCTCCTTGCATCCTGTCCTGGAAACTTCCAGCACCAGGCACCAGGGGGATGGAGGAGGGGGGTTAATGCAGCTGAAATCAGCCTGTCACAGACATTGCTGCCTCCTTTCTCCCCAGAGTACCCCGAGTAACTCAGCAGCAGATTGGGTCACAGGCTGATTCCTGCTCTGATCCAACCAAACCAGGAGAGGCAACGCTGGAGGAGACTCAGAACTGCCAGAAGGGAGTCTCAACAGTTTCTCCATTCTAGAGGCTGGCTGTGTCACCCTTGGCTCTGCATGGCAACAGCCATCAATAAGGTCTGCTAGCAAGGATGCTGGGGAAAAGTTCCTGTCCTCCCCTCTTGCTTCTGTAGAAGAAGAAAAAAGGAAACATCTCAGCTGCCTCCATCCCTTCCCTGTGGAGAGACTATACAGACTTCATACAGGGGTCACAGACAGGCAGGGGCCATCTCTATTTGCAGTCATCCCAGTGCTTGTGCTTTATCCACATGCTGATAAAATACCCCTCGCCCCAGAAACAAAGAGTAGCTTCTAAAAAAAACCCCAAATCTCCTCACCCTCTACCTCTAATCCACGCTTTTATTTCTGACTGACAGCGAGGGAAAGTTCCTAATTATGGCCCCTGGACACTTTGGAGGCAACCCACCCTAGAGCATGATTTGATGGCTCAGCAAATGGATGGCCTCGTTTGTACTGATTTATACTACAGAGCCAAATCGAGCCTCATCAGCCTGGCTTGACCTAGTTTTGCTCTTGCATAGGTCAATAAAAACACAGCAAACAGAGCTAATCAGACGCTGAGGATGCACAGTTAATTTGAGCAGGTCCAAACTCACAGCCACGCTGCAAACTCTGCGGTCACGAGGCAGGAGAGAAGAAATCT